>NC_069508.1:91780911-92080911 GCF_027579735.1 Bombina bombina | reverse complement strand
TGGAGTGCAGCCAGGGGGGAAACACCAATCTAAGTGCAGATGATTTAAAACACTTAGCACTTTATTCACATAAAACAACACATTAAAATGCGCACTTACAGACTGCTATAAGTCAGTCAAGAAAGATTTGCCTCTGACGAAGCTGGGAGGAGTCCAGCAAAACGCGTAAGGCCACGCCCATCATATACACGGAGGATACTGGTAAGCTGTGAGCAGCGGCGGATCCAAGCCGGCTTTCATAGGATACACGCTGCCACAGTATTTCGTACCTCCTCCTGTGTGCTCTATATATAACCTTCTATGCCCCCTGAACTTTAAACAGCCCGGGGAACGATTACGGTGTGACTGTGGGTACTTTATGCCATAGACTTTCTTGACTGACTTATAGCACAAAGAAAGGAATCCCGGTTATTGTTACTATACAGCGGGCTGTTCAATACACTGTTTGAAAGGGGGCTTTTGAAGTTTTACTACAGTTGTGGTTGTGAAGTATCGCTCTTATGGTGGACATCTATATGAATATGTAACTACATACCTCATATGTTTGAGGGTTCAGTCTGTAAGTGCGCATTTTAATGTGTTGTTTTATGTGAATAAAGTGCTAAGTGTTTTAAATCATCTGCACTTAGATTGGTGTTTCCCCCCTGGCTGCGCTCCATCCCCTTTTCTGTATCTACAGATTGCTTTCTCTTCTATACTTCATCTCTCACGGAGATCACACCAGTGTTTGGAAGGGAGCTGCACGGAGGAGACCAAAAAAGGGGGAAAAAAAGAGGAAGGAACATCACTAAAAGGGAAGTTTAAAAGCCAACCTGACTTTATCCACCACTCTCATATTTTACATTTTGATTCAGAAAAGACATTGAATGAGATTTTTTGGAACTGATAGGACTATTTATTTATATTCAACAATTGCGGATCATCTGGTGGTGTTTTAAAATTATTTTAGTGTGTACATATACACTTCTTCTAAATTTTTTTTTCTTCTCTCTCTCTGTTTTTGTGTGTGTTATTTGAATTGAATGTTTTTCACTAGTAACATATGCTACTTTTAGGCTTTTTTCTCTCCACTTGAGAATTGGCACATTTTACATACATCTTTCTTTGTGGTGCTACCGAAGTATTTTTTACTTTGTTCTGTTTCATGTAAATGAGGTTGAAGAAAAGACCAAAGTCCATCGAGTTAAACCTATACAAATCTAATATACTTACAAAAAAGCTCCAGTTGAGCTTAAATTAATACCATTAAAAGGTGACCCATTTAAAGGGACACTGAACCAATTTTTTTTCTTTTGTGATTCAGATAGAGCATGCAATTTTAAACAACTTTCTAATTTACTCCTATCATCAATTTTTCTTTGTTCTCTCGCTTTCTTTGGCCTAGATTTGGAGTTTGGCGTTAGCCGTGAAAAACAGCGTTAGAGGCTCCTAACGCTGGTTTCTTACGGACTCCGGTATTTAGAGCTCATTTACCGACACTCAAAAATCACCCAACGCACAAATCTCTACCGACAGCTCAAACCCAGTAGTTAACATATACCGACAAAATAAACATCCACGAATCACAAAACAAATATTACACAAACTACACTTACACTCATACAAACACAACACTATATTTATTTTTCAGATTTAATAATTTTTCTTCAAAATACAAAGGATCAAAGTTGCGAGATCTCGGGTGTTAGAAAAAAAACAACACAAATCCATTTTCCCATTGACTTACATTGACACACGGGAAAAGACCCTCATATAGCTACATCTAACTAATAAGATTATCACAAACATACACTCATCGATGCATACAAAAAATATACACCACATTACATACACAAACAAGTTATTTATTAAAAAATTAACACGATTTAGCTACTTTTTCACACAAGCTCATGACGTCACTCACTTTACGAGGAAAACCAGTCTAAGAAAAAAAAAATGACCAAAATTTGGAGCCTCCATTGACTTCTATGGGGAAGACGTGCTCGTGCACGCGAAAGACAGATTTCCCTAACGCACGCAAATAGCGTAGACCTAAAAACTCCAAATACCAGCGCTAGAAAATACATGCTTTTCTGCGTTAGACCCAGCTATGATAAATAGATCAAGAAATGACTATTTCCCTATGGTGGACTTAGGGATTTTACTTATTGAATATTCACAACACCATTAAATTGTTTCAGACTTTTATATTACATCAACTACAAATCAACATCACTAGTAACAAACTTTTTAAAAAAAATATTACATTTAAACGGACACAAAAATAATTCAAACTTTTCAGGATTCACAAACAGTACACAATGGGAAACACCTCTCATTTACCTTTATTATTGCATTTCATTTATTCAACTCATATGCTTGCAGCAACTGCATATCTACATAGGCTTAACACATGATCAGTCATGGATGCACATACATTACTTTTACCATTCACTCATACATGTGCATTCAAATGATGGGGGAAAAACACATTACATTCTCTATAGGAATCACAAAACAGAACATATGGATTTTAATGTACTTTTAACATCATGATTCCATCACAATAAACCATTAGGAATTACGTACAAGAAGAACATCATTACACAAGATTACAGATGTCACTTTATGGGAAGGAACAACAATGCCAGACCGCTATATAGAAGTCAGCATATGTGGGACACAATCACAATATATACGTAGATGTACATAACACGCATCACCCATCACGCAACCACAAAGCACACATTTAGATTTTATTCAGCACACAATAACAATGTAGCACAATACAACAACACAATGAGGATTTCAGAACTACATAGGCAGGTTAATAATATGATGACGTCATTAGAAGATTCAATCATACACATTACAGATTCACCACTGTACCGCCCCTTTCTGAACTTTAACACTCAATACTACAATACAACATATACGTAAATAACAGTTTTGAACAGAATTATTAGGGAGATTTGAATGGGACAATTAATAAATATTGTCAGATCGCAAATCACTTATATATATAATACTACAGATGACAGCCGGAAGTTATTCAGTATTAGTGCCATTTGAAAGGGACGCATACAATATTGACAGTTCGGCAATCACTTATATATACAATACTACAGATGGCAGACGGGAAGTTCGGAATTATTATTGCGATTTTAAAGGGACGCATACAATATTGACAGCTCGGCAATCACTTATATATACAATACTACAGATGGCAGACGGGAAGTTCGGAATTATTATTGCGATTTTCAAGGGACGCATACAATATTGACAGCTCAGCAATCACTTATATATACAATACTACAGATGACAGCAGGAAGTTATTCAGTATTAGTGCCATTTGAAAGGGACGCATACAATATTGACATCTCGGCAATCACTTATATATACAATACTACAGATGACAGCCGGAAGTTAGTCAGTATTAGTGCCATTTTAATGGGACGAATACAATATTGACATCTCGGCAATCACTTATATATACAATACTACAGATGGCAGATGGGAAGTTCGGAATTATTATTGCGATTTTAAAGGGACGCATACAATATTGACAGCTCGGCAATCACTTATATATACAATACTACAGATGGCAGACGGGAAGTTCGGAATTATTATTGCGATTTTAAAGGGACGCATACAATATTGACAGCTCGGCAATCACTTATATATACAATACTACAGATGGCAGACGGGAAGTTCGGAATTATTATTGCGATTTTAAAGGGATGCATACAATATTGACATCTCACCAATCACTTATATATAGAATACTACAGATGGCAGATGTTACTTTATCGTTTTCAAACAATGTTGCAGCAACATTGATCGATCACATTCGATGCACATTATACACAACTATGCACTTTCATTCATGTTAGCCTGGACGTGTGCTTGTTACTATAAGATCGCGTTTAAGAAATATTGATTACGCATATGATCAAACATTACAAACATGCACTGTATGTGTGATATTTGACACTTTCACATTGAGATTCATTGGGGGAAAACAACATTTCAGCCCAAAAAAAAAAACGCCCACTTTGAAAGCATTCGCGCCGCTCACATACAAACAAGTGAATACAATCAGCAATCATTACAAACTCACTACCATTGGACTAATTGTACTATAAATCCCCCAAACAACATGGCCAAAGCATCACTTGTGATCCACATCAGATCAAGTGCATACCTTGTTACGCTGTTTTGAAAGATGGATGACGATGACATGGTAGACACTGCTGGTGCTGCTATTGGCGAACTAGCTGTTGATCGAATCAGGCAGCCTCGGCGGCTCAGACTGAGACGAAGGGGTCGTCTGGTTCGAGGTCCTCGTGTCTACAGGGTGAGACCCACTTTGGAAAACATGAGCGACTTTGAGGTTTATGATAAGTATCGGCTCAATCGCGAACAGCTCATTGGCCTTTACGATCTTCTTAAACCTCATTTGGAGCCACGTATAAGAATAAGGACTGCTGTTCCCGCCATGAGTAAGATGCTAAGTTGTCTATACGTCCTGGCCTCCGGGAGTTTTCAATCCGGAGAAATGTACATGCATGGCCTGGCTCAAGGTACATTCTCTGTGGTGTTTGATAACTTTCTGGACGCCATGGTACGTATCAGTAAGCATTACATAGGATTCCCACAAAATGATGGTGATTGGAGGCGCCTGAAGCGGGAATTCTTTGCTATTGCTCAATTGCCCAATGTCTTGGGAGCCATAGATTGTACCCACATTGCGCTGCGTGCTCCAATTGATGACTTGCCCTTCAGAAATCGCAAACATTTTCATAGCCTCAACGTGCAGTATGTTTGTGACGCACAGATGAGGATTATGCATGTTTGTGCGAATTTTGGAGGGTCTTGTCATGATGCCCGCATCCTCGCTCAGTCGTCCCTGTGGAGACCGTTTGAGGAAAGACAAATGCCCCCTGGTTATCTCGTTGGTGAGTATTTGTGCACAACATGGTTAATTAGTTTGACAATTGCCACTGTAATTTTAAAATGTTAGCGTAATGTTCAGCTATAGGATGCAATTTAACCATTTATTTCTTTTTCCGCAAATGTCTAGTTTTAGTTCAATGCAGATATGTAGCATGTCTTACCTTAAATGCTCAGATAGAGAATGCAATGTAACCATTTAGTTTGCATTTTACACAAGGTTTGGTTTAGGAGAAATACGCATATGTAGCATATCTTAGCTGAAATGGGAAGATATTAGCTCATGCAATTTAACCATGTCATTGTCTTTTTTCCGCAAATGTCTAGTTTTAGTTCAATGCAGATATGTAGCATGTCTTACCTTAAATGCTCAGATAGAGAATGCAATGTAACCATTTAGTTTGCATTTTACACAAGGTTTGGTTTAGGAGAAATACGCATATGTAGCATGTCTTAGCTGAAATGGGAAGATATTAGCTCATGCAATTTAACCATGTCATTGTCTCTTTCCGCAAATGTTTAGTTTTAGTTCAATGCAGATATGTAGCATGTCTTACCTTAAATGCTCAGATAGAGAATGCAATGAAACCATTTAGTTTGCATTTTACACAAGGTTTGGTTTAGGAGAAATACGCATATGTAGCATGTCTTAGCTGAAATGGGAAGATATTAGCTCATGCAATTTAACCATGTCATTGTCTCTTTCCGCAAATGTTTAGTTTTAGTTCAATGCAGATATGTAGCATGTCTTACCTTAAATGCTCAGATAGAGAATGCAATGTAACCATTTAGTTTGCATTTTACACAAGGTTTGGTTTAGGAGAAATACGCATATGTAGCATGTCTTAGCTGAAATGGGAAGATAGAGAATAAGATTGAACTAGATTATTCTTTTAAAATACAAAAATATTATAGTGGATTATCGTGTACAAAAACTTTTATTGGAATCAAAATACTATTTTGAGGATTCAGTTTGAATTATGTTCTGTTCATAATTTATAGGTGATTCTGGGTACATGAGCCGGCCTTGGCTTATTACCCCCTTGCGTAGCCCGACTGATGTGTCTGAGGAGCGCTACAATAGGGCTCATAAGAGAACCAGGGCGGTGGTTGAACGGATGTTCAGGCTCCTGAAGATGAGGTTCAGGTGCCTGGACCGGTCGGGAGGAGCCCTCCAGTACAACCCAAAGAAGGTGGCTAAGATCGTTGTAGCCTGTAGTGTCCTGCATAATATTGCACAGCGGGCTGGGATGCTGCAGGGCGTCCAGGCGCACCGAAACCTCCTCAGAGATGAGGAGGATAATCCTGTTCTAGAGGGGCCATTCCGGGACGAGGGGCTCAATGTCAGAGCAGACATCATCAACCGCCACTTTAGACGGTAAATAATAGAAGTTAGACTGGAGTATTGTCAATAGATGTGAACTCTAGGGAAATGACGAGTAGAGAATTGTGCAAACATGTTAGGATTGTTCATCAAATGCTAAAAATGTGTTTGATTTCTTAATATAGGTGATGCTCTGGTCATTGGGTCCTGTAGCGAGTCTTTGCCACCTGGTTTTTAAAGAGGACATCAGCTGGTAAGTATAAATGTATGGACTGTTGCTGGCATGAATTGTACACAAATACATCATATGGCATACATTTTCAAAACTAGTATTTAGTTTACACATTACTTAAAATGTACATACTCAGAAAGGGATCCTCTAGCATAACTATCCTCTAGCATGACTATGGTTCAATGTCACACATTAGAGGTTCGTTCTGCTCAATATGACTCATCTTCACACTTGATAGAACATAACATAAGATGCTACACATGCTTAGTAAGCTAGTGACAGAAATTTATTCTGAAATGGGGGGTGGGAGAGGGGTACTGAACTGATTCACACACTTGTAGTAATTTTTATTAAACTTTTTCTGCCATTAGGGAGCTGACTTAATCTAAAGACTGAAAGGGAAGAATTAGAAGCCTGACAGTGAAGATTGCCCAGACTGACAGTGGAAAAAGCCAAGATTGAAATTGAAGTATACCAATGGGATCATGTCTGGCATTATCTTTCCAATCTGCTGACCTTCAAAAACATACAAAGACATGTTCACATGGTAAGTGCCAACTATTTGATAGAATAAGGCTGTGGAGGCATCCTATTGGAGACACTTAGATAATTTTCTAATTTTTAGATGGTATTTCACAGTCCTCTATTTTTGAAATGATGAATAAGGCACTGTAATGTATCAATTTCAGCTCTTGATAAGTTTACAAGATGTGTCAGTTTGGTACTTGGAAATTAGTAACTAAGTATTTTATTTAGAAATAAATGATGTGATGTTTCACAATGCTAACCCGAAATAGGAGTTTCCTAAGTTAACAATATGAATTAATATTGCCAGAGATTAACCTGCTGTACTCCGGAATGCTAGGAGTTCAGAGTGGTTATTAGTGGCTCAAGTTATGGAATACAAAGTTCATACCTTCCTTAGGTGGAGATGGAAAGAGTTAGTGTTACCGGAGGTTTGTTGGAGCAGGTAAGTAACACTTAACAGCAAACCGCATCAACCGCTTCTCAGGGGGAGAGAGACGCTGCTGACAGGAGCGGGCGGTAGCTGATGACATAACCGCAGCTCCGGCATCTGTGTCCCAAGGTGTGAGAGCAGGAGCTGACAGGAACAAACTGTGCTGAAGGAAAAGGTATAAGTTTGCTAATTTTGTCAGTGGGGATATCCAAGTTAGATGGCTAGTAGTAACGAAGCTTCTAGTAGAGTAGTCTGCTTCAATAATCCAGCAACTAACTATGCAAGTTATGCTAATTTATAGTGAAGAGGAGGAGTGTTCTTAAAGGGACAGTATGAGAGAACCGGTATTCCTTACATAGTATGAGAGAAACGGTATTCCTTACATAGTCCCCCCCCCCAAAGAAACCACAGCGAGGTTTCAAGGACGAGGTCTGTCCGGATGCCTCCGATGGAACTGAGAGATCAGCCGGGGCGCAGAAAGATTTGAGACAGGTTCCCATGAGTCCTCTTCCTGACCAAAACCCAGCCAACGGACAAGGTAAAACAACTGTCCATGATCAAGTCGGGAGTCTAAAATACTATGAACCTGGAATTCCTCCTGGTCAGTTGGTGCTGAAACACCCGGAAGATGAGAGAGCAGGGGTACATCCGAATTACAAGGTTTCACCAGAGAAATATGAAAAGTCGGGTGTACCTTAAGTGACGGTGGAAGATCCAGGGTAACGGTGAGAGGATTCGAGATTGAGGAAATAGGGAACGGGCCAATGAAAGTACGTCCAAGTTTTTTAGATGGGTAGTGCAATTTTAAATTCTTAGTGGACAACCAAACACGTTGACCAACTGTGTAGGTTGGTCCAGGTCTGCGCCTCAAGTTGTAGTAATTACTTTGAGTGGTTTGGGAATCAAGAATGTGCTTCTTTACTGAGGAGAAAATTCAGGAGATGTCATTCACCGTATCATTTACCTGAGGGCAAGGTGTGTCGATCCTGGGCAAAAAGTCTGCTCGGGGATGCAAGCCATAATTTATAAAGAAAGGAGTGAACTGAGTTGAGGAATTCATATGGTTGTTATAAGAAAATTCCGCTAAATGGATATAATCAGCCCAGGTATGCTGTTCTTGAGAGCAATAACAGCGTAAGAACTGTTCAATGCTTTGGTTCACTCTTTCAGTTAGTCCATTTGACTGTGGGTGGAAAGAAGTCGTGAGGGATTGTTCCATATGAAGTGATTTGCAGAGATTCTTCCAAAATCTGGATGTAAACTGTGACCCACGATCGCTTATCACAACCTTCGGGATACCATGTAAGCGAATGATTTCTTTAAGGAATAGATCAGCAGTGATTTTAGAGGTAGGTAAAGCAGTTGTCGGAACAAAATGAGCATTTTGGAGAAGAGGTCCGTGATGACAAAGATGGTATTAAATCCGTTGGATCTAGGAAGATCTACAATAAAGTCCATGGAAACTTTCTCCCAGGGTTTATCTGGTACTGGTACTGGTTGTAGGAACCCAAAGGGTCGCTGTTTCGCATGTTTAGAGGTGGCACATGTATCACAGTTGGATATATAGCTACGTACGGATTGTCTGAGTCTTGGCCACCAGTAGAATCGAGTGAGAAGTTCCATGGTTTTTACCACACCCCTATGTCCTGCTAAGGGTGAGTCGTGTACTTGCTTTAATAAAGATTGGCGAAGGTTAACAGGTATGAATAGTTTGTTCTGCCTGTAATACAAACCATCGGTGTGTAATGTGAGATCGTCTAGGTTAATATCAGTGCTGAGATTCTGATCCGCTTTGATCTGAGATGTAGTTAACCCAACGAAACACTCTTGTGGAACAACAGTAGTAGGTGGATAATCTGGATTTAGATTGATGGGCATTCGAGAGAGGGCATCAGCTTTTCCATTTTTATCACCTGGCCTATAACAGATGGTAAAGCGAAATCTAGAAAAATAGAGACTCCATCTCAATTGTCTTGAGGAGAGTGTCTTATTAGTTTGAAGGTATTGCAAGTTCTTGTGGTCGGTAAATATGATTATTGGATGTTCTGCACCCTCCAGGAGATGTCGCCAGTGATCAAATGAACATTTAATGGCCAATAACTCCTTTTCTCCCACTGGATAATTCCTCTCTGCCGGTTGGAGGACTCTGGAATAGTATGCAACGGGATGGAGAGATTCCTTACAAGAGGGCCTTTGTGAAAGGATTGCTCCAATAGCATAATCCGAGGCATCAACCTCCAAAACAAACTGGTGAGATAGATCAGGATACCTCAGGATAGGTTCCGAGGAAAACTTTTGTTTTAAGAAATCGAACGCCTCTTGAGCTTGGAGTGTCCATGAGAATTTAAGATGTTGTTTAGTGAGATCCGTGAGAGGTTTGCAAATAGCAGTGAATCCAGGAATAAACTTCCTATAAAAGTTAGAGAATCCAGGGAAACGCTGTAGGTCCTTCCTGGAGGAAGGAGTTGGCCAGTCTAGTATAGCACTAATCTTTTTGTTATCCATAGAGATACCTTGCTCAGTGATGTTATAACCTAAGAAGGTTATGTTTTTTGCTTCAAATATGCATTTTTCAGGCTTAGCGTATAATTTATTTTGTCTTAACCTGAGTAAAACTTCCTTGACATGACTTCTGTGTTGGGTCAAATCAGAAGAGTAAATTAGAATGTCATCTAAATAGACTATAACGTACACGTCAAGTATATCCCTGAAGATGTCATTTATGAAACATTGAAATGTAGCTGGGGCATTACACAGTCCGAATGGCATTACAGTATACTCATAAAGACCATATCTAGTCCTAAATGCTGTAAGCCATTCGTCCCCAGCTCTTATTCTTATCAGATTATAGGCTCCTCTGAGATCCAACTTTGTGAAGTACGAGGAACCTCGTAATCTTTCCATTAATTCCGGGATTAATGGAAGGGGATATCTGTTTTTCCTAGTGCGCTTGTTTAGCTCCCTATAGTCTATTATAGGCCTGAGTGTACCGTCCTTATTGGTCACAAAAAATATTCCCGCACCAGCGGGGGAGGTACTGGGTCTTATGAACCCCTTTTTAAGGTTATCGTCAATGTACACCTTTAGGTGCTCTAATTCGGGTTTAGACAGTGGATATAAGTGTCCAAAGGGTATGGACACCCCAGGAAGGAGATCTATGGGGCAATCGTATGCCCTATGTGGTGGAAGACTTTCTGCTTCGGTCTTATCAAATATATCTCTAAATTCCTGATAATGTTGAGGAATCACACTGAGGAGGATAGAGCTGTCTGTCATTTGTGTTTTATCTATTTCCTTGGGAAAAGATATGGTTAGGTGAGTCCAATCTATATGTGGTTTATGAGCCCTTAACCAATTTATTCCTAGGATAACCTTGAACATGGGGGAAGATATAACATCAAATGATATCATGTCAGTTTTATGGTTCTCTAAGTGTAAAGTCAAGGGAATTGTCTGGTGAGTAAGTGGCCCACTTGAAAGTATGCTACCGTCAATAACTTTAACAGAGACAGGTGTTTGCTTTGAAATTATAGGTATTTTATTTTTAAACACAAAATTCATGTCAACGAAGTTTCCACAGGATCCGGTATCAATTAACGCTGTCGTCTGGATCTTGCAGGAATCCCACTGTAAATTGACAGGAATAGTGAGGTATGTGGCAGAAACGAGTTTAGAAAAGAAATTATGTTGATGGTTTTTTATCTTACCTATTTTCTGTTTTGCCAATTGGGGGCAGTCTTTTACCTCATGTTTGGGTGATGCACAGTATAGGCATAGGTTCAATGTCTTCCTTCTGGTTTTTTCCTGAGCAGATAGAGGGCCCTTTATAAACCCTATCTCCATGGGTTGTGGTAAATCCTTTGTAGAAGTGGTAGGTGGGATAGAAGGCCTCTTCCCAATACCAATTCTTTCACTACGTCTCTCTCTAAGACGCCGATCAATAGAGATAGCAACTGTATAGAATTCCTCCAAAGTGTCAGGTATTCCTATACGGGAGATTTCGTCTTTAAGTTCCTCACTTAAACCTAAACGAAATTGATTTTTGAGAGAAATCTCATTCCACATAGCATCTCTTGCATAGATCTTAAATTGTGTAATGTAAGTTTCAACGGGGTTTTTTTGACTGTTTTAAAGCTCTCAAATTATTTTCTGAAGATATCTGTTTATATGGATCCTCATACAGTGTAGACATCTCAGAAAAAAATGCTTCTAGGGATCCCAGGATAGGATCTTCGGATTCAAAAAAAGCATCTGCCCATGCCCTTGGTTCACCTCTTAGATATGAGATCACAGTTAGTACTCTGATTCTTTCTGTGGCGTAAGTTTTGGGTTTCAGTTGAAACATGAGTAAACATGAATTTCTGAATTCCCTAAACTGAGCCCTATTACCAGAGAACCTTTCTGGAGTTGAAACAGCTGGTTCAGGAGACTGATCAGTAGCAGGTGATTTGGCAGATAATGTTTCCCTAAGACAGGCTTTTAGGGCCTGGTTCTCCAATTGTAATTCTCTGAATGAGTTAGATAAAAGGTCAACCCTATCAGACAAACTTTTTATGTGGTCAGCCATAGTGTTAGGCTCCATTTCCATGATGAAATAACAACACAAGATAATAGTTTTTTATAATATAACCTTAAACAGGTTGATATTAGCTGTAACTTTTTTCTGGCTGGATTATTATGTAATGTATCAATTTCAGCTCTTGATAAGTTTACAAGATGTGTCAGTTTGGTACTTGGAAATTAGTAACTAAGTATTTTATTTAGAAATAAATGATGTGATGTTTCACAATGCTAACCCGAAATAGGAGTTTCCTAAGTTAACAATATGAATTAATATTGCCAGAGATTAACCTGCTGTACTCCGGAATGCTAGGAGTTCAGAGTGGTTATTAGTGGCTCAAGTTATGGAATACAAAGTTCATACCTTCCTTAGGTGGAGATGGAAAGAGTTAGTGTTACCGGAGGTTTGTTGGAGCAGGTAAGTAACACTTAACGGCAAACCGCATCAACCGCTTCTCAGGGGGAGAGAGAGACGCTGCTGACAGGAGCGGGCGGTAGCTGATGACGTAACCGCAGCTCCGGCGTCTGTGTCCCAAGGTGTGAGAGCAGGAGCTGACAGGAACAAACTGTGCTGAAGGAAAAGGTATAAGTTTGCTAATTTTGTCAGTGGGGATATCCAAGTTAGACGGCTAGTAGTAACGAAGCTTCTAGTAGAGTAGTCTGCTTCAATAATCCAGCAACTAACTATGCAAGTTATGCTAATTTATAGTGAAGAGGAGGAGTGTTCTTAAAGGGACAGTATGAGAGAACCGGTATTCCTTACATAGTATGAGAGAAACGGTATTCCTTACAGGCACCTATTGAAGATCAACTGTTTACCCCTGAATTGACTTTCAAAGACCATGCATTATCCAGGTTGGTGTACCAATGCATGCTAGTTAAGAATCACAGGAAGAATGTTGATTATTGGTAGCTTACATACATTAGTCATACATATTTCATCATTAGATATTTAGGGATCACAATCATAAAAAGGAATACATATTATAGTTGATATAGAGGTATTTGAATGGACATGAAATATTACATTTATGTTCAGCATACATATATATTTATTATTGGAATGTGATATACATTATTACGTATAATTCGAAATTCTGATATTTAAATTTAATTTTTATTACACAATATAATGTTGTTTGTTTATTTTATTTATTTTTAAATTTAAATCATAAATATCTTGATAAAATGTTGAACAAAGTTAGAGCATAGACTCAAGATGATTGTAAATGTATTTTATGAATATTTGACAACGTGTGTATTAACTTTGTAAAAATTTTTTTTTTAATTTCAGATTGTCCTCTGATGACTTCCAGGAATATTTTTTTGTTTTTGTTTCAAAAACTTTTTTTAATTTAAAATGGTAATAATCAACATTTTATTATTAAATACACTCTTTTGAACAGATTATAATAAATATCCATATAATCTGTCAATAAAAAACAATTTGACTCCCATGACTGGTAGTTGTCTATTTGACAAGCACATGCATAAGATCAAATAATGCATTAATTTTAGAAAATCCACTGATTCAGAGAATATTAAATTAAACTATCTTTTTTAAATTAATTGGGGAGTGAGATCCATCGATGCTTTTCTTTTGAAATTCTTAGATGTTAAAATAAATTCGGATATGTAGTCAAAACTTTACATAAATTATTTTGTTTCACTTTTAAGAAGGGGAAGTGGTTCACTTACATTAAAGTGACAGTGTTGTTGAATGTAAAATTAATTTTATAAGATCTTGTATCTTCCTTAGGTATCTCAAAACATTAGTTTATTAAATTTATAAATGTTTACTTTTATAAATGGTAGGTCATTTAACTTCATATTTTTCACAAGCTAGTTATTGGATGCCATGTTAATAGATTTTATTTTCTAGTGGAGTCATTTAAAGGGACATTTAACTATAGTTATTAATATTATGTATTTTTTAAAATCTTACCTCTTGGGTTAGACATCACATATCTATATATAATTTTCATTCCCCTTTAGTTTCTTTTGACAATGTTAAATCAACATTCAAAATGTTTTGGTCCTTAAAGGGACATTCACAAAGTATATTGTGTCTTGATTTTTAAAAAATCATAAAATAATTTAAACATATTTAGAAAGTACTATAGAATTACATTCAGTCTTTAAATATACTTCGAAAAATATACATCAATGCACATATCTTAGTCAATTACATAAGGCATCTATGTGCAACCAACAATCAGCATCAAAATAGCCTATCTAGATATGTATTTAATCCAAGAATATATATAATTACAATCTAATGATTGAATACCAAAACATATTAAGTTGTTGAAATATTATAATCTTATCCAAAATGCATACATAACATATAGCTTAATGTCCCTCTAAGCTGAAGACTGCAAAATACATCCATTACAATATATATTTCAGTCAGTGTGTAAAACAATCCAGAAGTTAATCTAAATATGCTTTACTCATATGTTATACTAATTTAGCAAAAGGAAGGTGGCTAGGTTTATGATTTTTCAAGCATTATTGTGAAATGTCTCTTTAAAGGGACATGAACTCAAAATATACTTAAAGGGAGACAGTTAAAAAAATTAATGATTTATACATTATGAATGAGTATTCTATTTTAAGCAACTTTAAAAATTGTCTCATATTATCAATGTTCCTCGTGATGTTGCTATCATTACTTTAAAAATAAGGCATTAAATAGATAATTTATTTGCTTCAGTACTCTGGACAGAACTTTTTTTTTTTTTGGTTGGATTAATTGATCCAACAATCATCAAGGACAACCCAGGTTTTTTTTCAAAAATTGTCCGTAATCTAAAATATCATTATTGATTTGCAAAGAAAGATAACAAGATAATTCTTAACATTTGAGAATCGGATTAAATTATAAAGTTGCTTAACATTTCATGCTCAATCTGAATCACGAACGCTAAATTTGTTTGGACAGTGTCCCTTTAAGAGATTTAAAGAGTGTATTTACTTCTCTTCTTATCTTGACATACTTTGCTTGAAAAGCATATCGAGATAGGCTCAGTAGATGAAGATTGGTGGATGCACAGAGATGCCTTATGTGATTGGCTCAACCATGTGCATTTAAATTTCTTCTGTTGAGGATATCTAAATACTAAGATAAATTGAGTTACATTTTAAAGTCTAAACAATTTTCTATCTCTACAGATCTTTTGATACAATTGTTTGTTTGTAATGTCTATTTAAAAATAAAGACGCCATTGCACAATAACATATATGAGCACTTCAGGCAAATACAAGCTCGAGGTTTATTTACTAATAACAAACAAACCTGTAGTTTAACATTTATAAACAGATTATACAAGTTACGGACATTATAACCTGAATTTGAACATTCAGAAAGATTGCGTGAGAAACGGATCTTGAAACACCAGATTTGCATCTTTAAACATTAGAGTCTAATGTCACACAATAGCACACAATCAATGTGCATTATGAAATACATTTAATAGAGCAATGTCAATACTTCACAATAAGTCAACAAATTGATTTAATGAACAATAAAGACATACAATATTAAATGTGTATTTGTATTAAAGAAACAGACCGTTATTAAACCGAAAAATGTATACAACATTTAATAATGTGATAGTATTAGATTTTAAAGAGAATTTAAACATTAATATTTAACGGATCACGGATATTAAATCTGCGTCACACATATCCGCATGACAGGCCCATGAGTTACAAATAAGTCTACATGAAAAATGAAGTAACAGCACCACCAGGAGGTATGTGTAAGGAAGTTACTAAGATATGAAACATTAAGGAACGGCCAATCAGAGTTCATCACACAAACACAACTTGAGTCAGGATGGCCTCACAGACATTCTAACAATATTTCAAACTTTTATCCAATCAGATGTACAGATAACTTGTCCCATGGTGCATCTCATGTTTACTTCACCATATAAAAGTCCATTACACGTTGCCATCTTTGTCAGTTCTCTAATGCCTGCAGGCAGTTATATATTTATAATATAATATAAATATTTATATTAGACAACCTAGCAGGCATGACGTCCTCCCAGGTTCACCAAGCCAGAGAATGCTGCACTGGTCCACGCCATCAAGGAATTTTATCCCCAGCTGTTTGGGAACAAGAGGAGGTCGACAGATGCGCCCTGTTAAGAAGGCCCTCTGGGAGTCTATCACCAATGCGGTTCAATTGGTGTGTGACGGTCCAGAGGAGCCAGGATCAAATCATGAGGAGATTCGGAGATATGAGGTTGCGCTTGACAAAAAAAGTCAACCTCATAAGGGACTGGGTACAAGCCCGTAAAAGAGGGGGGCGAAGAAAACTATACCTACTCCCTTATGAGGTGACTTTATGCGAGCTCCTCAATCTCCGGGTCCCCAAAAGATTTAGATCCTCGCCATCCTCGGCCTCCTCTTCTTCCCTCCCAGCTGCGGGATCTGAAAGTCCTGACGCGGGGCCAGGGCAGCTGCTTCTCCGTCCGGTGGCCTGGGAGGAGCTGATAGAGAATCTGAACCAGGTAACTATCCAACTTCATATAATATCTTAAGATTTGATTATTTTTTTAAAAATGTGTATATAGTCAGATACTAAACCTATACAGATCTCACAACATACACTACATATGATGTTTAGATATCTGATTTTAGATTAGTGACACATGAAATAGGAATGATGTTTCTTGCGCTCTACAGAATATGCGTCACAGAGCGAAAATTGAATTGCGCATACACGTTAACATGGGTTTGCTGTAAGTGGCATTGCTTTATACATGTTGGTCAAATGACGGATGCGTAATTCAGCTTGGAATCATTGCGCAATGATCGCGAAAATTAGAATTGCTCATACACGTTAACATGGGTTTGCTGTAAGTGGCATTGCTTTATACATGTTGGTCAAATGACGGATGCGTAATTCAGCTTGGAATCATTGCGTAATGATCGCGAAAATTAGAATTGCGCATACACGTTAACATGGGTTTGCTGTAAGTGGCATTGCTTTATACATGTTGGTCAAATGACGGATGCGTAATTCAGCTTGGAATCATTGCGCAATGATCGCGAAAATTAGAATTGCGCATACACGTTAACATGGGTTTGCTGAAAGTGGCATTGCTTTATACATGTTGGTCAAATGACGGATGCGTAATTCAGCTTGGAATCATTGCGCAATGATCGCGATAATTAGAATTGCGCATACACGTTAATATGGGTTTGCTGTAAGTGGCATTGCTTTATACACGTTGGTCAAATGACGGATGCGTAATTCAGCTTGGAATCATTGCGCAATGATCGCGAAAATTAGAATTGCGCATACACGTTAACATGGGTTTGCTGTAAGTGGCATTGCTTTATACATGTTGGTCAAAATGAAATGTGAATTATTATATATGTGAAGAATACAGTATTCTTATTTTCAATATTATACATAATAAAAAAAAGCAGAATCAAAAACAAAAATAACATATGCCCATCAATTGATGAGAATGAAATAACAACAAAAAATAATTAAAGCTACAGTAAACAACACAACTGATTGAAAATAAGAGTACAGGATATATTTATCATGAATTTAATTGAGGAAACAATTAACTCATGGGACTACCAAAAGATTAATAGTTTTTAATTGATTTGCTAATAATGTAAAGATTTTAAACATGGCATTATTTGTATTAATGATATCCAATCCTCATTTAATATATTACAGATCTGGATGTTGGTGCTGGATCCTCAAGCCAGGGCTTGTCACAGTATGGTATGTCTCATTTTAATTGACATTTGTCTTAGAAACATGGACAGAACATTACATACTAAATCCACATTGTTCAATATTTATATGTATCTGCAAAATGGATTAGTAAAATATTTACAAATAAGAATTAAAAAAAAATAAACAGAGGATTACATTGTAAGACTATTCTGAATTTTTATCAAATTTAAAATATCCCATCTATTCTGGATATCTTAATTTTTAATGTAAGATTCTTTGAATGTCCAATTTATTTTCTTCCCTTGTGTATTGCTTAATCTTATTTGTATAAATTTTTAAAAAACTCACACACTTTTGCATATGATTTGTTTTTTAAAAATATAGATTCCATTTTTTAAATTGATCACGTCATTTAAGGCACATGCCAACGAAATTTTACATTGAATGATTTGTAAACGTGATTTTATTGTTTTGTTTAAACATTTTATGAGCTACATTGGTTCAGTCTATTGTTTTAGTTCTTCTAAAAACATATTGATTTTGGTTTAGGTTAAACAATGCATTACTGGTATTATCCGGCTGTATTTTTTATGCATAAATTGGCATTGGGTCAAAAGTTAAAATCATGTGTTGAGATAACAGTAGTTACATAGTTTCAAAAAGTATACAATTACACATTTAGAGCTTCATGTCCCTTTAATAGATGAAAATTAAATAATTCTTAGGATATCCTTAAATAACATATTAGATTTGAATTGCATGCTCAATCCCATTCATTACATCAACATATGGAGTAGAGAATTCATTAACACCAACCTTGTCAAATCAATATATTTTTATATTAAAGGGACACTGAGCTAAAATTATTAATGTTGTCATTCAGATAGAGCATGCAATATTGGAACAGTTTGAACAGTGAAATCAATGATTGAAATAAATCATGTCAGTGTCCCTTTAATAAACAATTGATTCATTAATCCTTACATTCTTTGGATTAGACAATATTGATATATAATTCACATATTCACTGTTGGAGTTACTTTCTAGATATAAGCATACTCTAACAGCACCATGATTACATATTTGTACTAATCAATTTGGTTTGTTATTGTGATCAATATGTGTTGTGTCCTAAACAAGATTACTGTACATTGCACAAATGGATCGATGTGCCACATGTCTTTGTTTATATTTGTCAACAGCTGTTATTCAAAATGTGGTTTGTGTGTATTCTTTGAAGAACATTGCTCAATGGTTATATTTAGATATGCAATAGCATCGTATGAGATGAGTTTGATGTCTAATATAGTCAGAAATTAAACATATGTTCAATACATAATTTTTTACAGAATCCCCTTGATTCAATCAAGCATTTTATTTTATAATGACTGCTCTATTCTTCACATTTTAAAGTTGATTATTCTTATAAATCGATACAGATGTGATTTAGTGCTATCCCAAATGTGTTCACTAATATATATCTATATCATTCATAGAGAGAGTTGGTGTGGGGAGCCCAGAGGAATCCAGCACTGACACAGAGCCACCTTTGCGGTCTTCTGGTAAGTCCATTGACTCATTTATATGTCATTGAAGGTGTATTGGTAATCAATATTATGAGCATGATTCTGATGAAGCATAACATTTGAAACAAACATATAATTGACTCCTCTGATTATATATTAATTTTATTTGAATATTGAAAGATTAAGAATTAAAACTTTCTTAGTCTACACCTTTGTTATTCAGAAGATGTATAGCATATGTTTGTTTCCATGTTCATTTTTGACAACAATCATCAAGTGATACACACATGAGAAATCTTAAATGTTCAATGTACTATGCTTTTATGATTTTAAAATTAATACAAACAATAAATAGAAAATCTGAATAATTGATAATAACAAATATAATGTCATTTGTATGCTCCATCAAAATGATGTAAATCATAACTTTGGGTGTTTATATCTTTAATGCAACATTGATGTGTATCTTTGAGCAACAGTAACATATGTTATAATATCTGATCTTAACGTGTACACAACATGTTATGTTTTACAGAGATTGATTTAACATGTGGGACGGAGGAGGAAGAGGTTCCCTTGGAGTCTGATGGTATGTGAAATATATCTAACATGTATCCAACATTTTTTTTATTGGAAATCATTTTATTGAAGACATTCAAAGTCTACAGCTTTTGCACTTTAAAAAGGAATATTATTTGTCTGTTCAAATACACTACTGCCCCCTTTATATATCAGGCAGCATGAAGATATGCTTGGATTTGTTTAAATATTTGGATTGGAAATTCATGCCATCATGATGTCACATGCATATTCTAGGGCAAACCACAATAATAATTTTAGAATTGTACAGACAGTCATTGATATTCATCTGAGTGCCTATATGCATACCATATCCTCATGTCATCATTGTTTAGAAATTCAAACACACTTCTAAGTATATTGCAAACATAATCAAGTTGAATGCGTTGATTTGATTTCATGATGTATGAGATGTTAATATATTTATTATATTTATTTCAGATGGATCCTCTGCTTCTGGTCATCATTGTTCCTCCCCTGCCCAGTCCCCTGCCCAGTCACCTGCCCAGCCCCCTGCCCAGTCCCCTGCCCAGCCCCCTGCCCAGCCCCCTGCCCAGTCCCCTGCCCAGCCCCCTGCCCAGCCCCCTGCCCAGTCCCCTGCCCAGCCCCCTGTCCAGTCCCCTTCCCCTCCCAGCCCTTCCCATTTGTCCTGTCGTATCCCTCCCAAAAAATGCCCCTTCGCCCCCCTTCGCCGCTCTCCCCGTCTTTTGCCCCGTACAGCTACCCCAGCTGCCCAGCCCCCAACTCACCACTCCCCAGCTGTATGGGCTACCCCAGAGCAGCAGCCCATCCCTCCCCAACCCAATCCCATCCCTCCCCCCTGTCTCAACCTTCATTGTCCGGGTGTCGGATTGTCCTTCCCAGGCACAGCTGTAAGTATCATTCAAAATCAACATTATAAGATACTTAAAGGTACACTGACTGAAATTTTTAAATTGTGATTCAATAGAGCATGCAATGTTAATCAAATTTATAATTTACTACTCTTATCAATTATTCTTCATTCTCTTGCTATCTTTATTGAAACAAAGAAATGCCTATATTTTGTTTTTATTTTAAAAAATATGGACATCATTTCTTTATTGTTGGATGGATGTATCCATCAATCAGCAGGGACAACCAAAGTTGATAAACAAAAATGGCCTGCCCTATAAACTTACATTCTTGCATTTAAAATATAGCTTGAGAATTCAAACATTTAAAGAATACGAGTAAATTAATAATTCTTTTTAATGTCATGCTCTATCTGAATCAGTAACTAAAATATTTAGGTTTACTGTCCCTTTAATTTGATATCACTACATATACCAATCACCACTATTTGTATCCAAATATTTATGTCCAAATGATCATACATTATCTCTTGTATAACCCAGTGGGAATGTAATTTCTTCTGGTTGCTATGTTTACACAGCTTGTCCTCAACGCCAAAATGTTTAAGGATAGGTGTGCCTACCACAGTATAACTAAAATCTTAAAATTGCAAATGTAATTACAATGTAAATCCTTTAACAAGATTTAAGACACTCAAGCTGTAAAAGTGGATCATCAAAAACCAATTAAAGGGGACAACATGTTGGATTAAAATGTCCATTTAATGGTTTAGGTCTGTCTGAATAACATATTTCATGTGTAAATAATCAATGTCAACAAATTAATTTAAAAAATGATTTGTCTTTATGATGACAATGTATATTTGCTTTTTATTTTGTCTGTTGTGTAATTATCATTAATATTTTATTTATTCTTTATTTTAGGCTGTGACTCAACATGGCTCATGCTAGAAGGTATAGCACGTGTAGAGCAGGCCGTGTTGAGGAACGCAGCTGTCCTGAGAGGGATGAACGACACCATGCAGGCCCAGCTCCAGGTTCAGCATTTGACTCTGCGGCAGATCATGCGATTAAATTCAATTCCTGAATCTGGAGCTGGACATGCACAGGACGATGAAGGGGATGACCAGTAAGTGGAGGATCTGGAGATGCTCCAAGGGCGCAGATAAGAATCCTCCGTCCACATGTTGATGTTTTTGTTATGGTTGCCATTTGGCCTTTTTTTCTTATTATTGTTGTGCCTGTTGCACTCTTTTACCTTGTCATATGGCTCAAATGGGGCTATGCTGGCCCTTGGCAACTCTCTTCATGGACTGTGATGCACTCTCTTACCTTGTCATATATCTACAATGGGGCTATGCTGGCCCTTGGCAACTCTCTTCATGGACTGTGATGCACTCTGTTACCTTGTCATATGGCTCCAATGGGGCTATGCTGGCCCTTGGCAACTCTCTTCATGGACTGTGATGCACTCTGTTACCTTGTCATATGGCTCAAGTGGGGCTATGCTGGCCCTTGGCAACTCTCTTCATGGACTGTGATGCACTCTGTTACCTTGTCATATGGCTCAAATGGGGCTATGCTGGCCCTTGGCAACTCTCTTCATGGACTGTGATGCACTCTCTTACCTTGTCATATGGCTCAAATGGGGCTATGCTGGCCCTTGGCAACTCTCTTCATGGACTGTGATGCACTCTGTTACCTTGTCATATGGCTCAAATGGGCTATGCTGGCCCTTGGCAACTCTCTTCATGGACTGTGATGCACTCTGTTACCTTGTCATATGGCTCAAATGGGGCTATGCTGGCCCTTGGCAACTCTCTTCATGGACTGTGATGCACTCTGTTACCTTGTCATATGGCTCAAATGGGGTTATGCTGGCCCTTGGCAACTCTCTTCATGGACTGTGATGCATTCTGTTACCTGGTCATATGGCTCAAATGGGGCTATGCTGGCCCTTGGCAACTCTCTTCATGGACTGTGATGCACTCTGTTACCTTGTCATATGGCTCAAATGGGGCTATGCTGGCCCTTGGCAACTCTCTTCATGGACTGTGATGCACTCTGTTACCTTGTCATATGGCTCAAATGGGGCTATGCTGGCCCTTGGCAACTCTCTTCATGGACTGTGATGCACTCTGTTACCTTGTCATATGGCTCAAATGGGGCTATGCTGGCCCTTGGCAACTCTCTTCGTGGACTGTGATGCACTCTGTTACCTTGTTCATATGGCTCAAATGGGGCTATGCTGGCCCTTGGCAACTCTCTTCATGGACTGTGATGCACTCTGTTACCTTGTCATATGGCTCAAATGGGGCTATGCTGGCCCTTGGCAACTCTCTTCATGGACTGTGATGCACTCTGTTACCTTGTCATATGGCTCAAATGGGGCTATGCTGGCCCTTGGCAACTCTCTTCATGGACTGTGATGCACTCTCTTACCTTGTCATATGGCTCCAATTTTCCTGATATTTACATGATTATTTAGAAACGTTGTTGATGTTTTCTGACATACTAATAAAAGACATGTCATTGCACGATTCTTTGTCCTCCTTATTCATGTCATTGATTGAAATCTCTAGTTTATCTGGTTGATCCTTAAAGGGACCTTACCAAAAATAATGGTGTTTCCTGAATCATATATGTAATACAATTGTAAATGACTTTAAGATTAACATCTCCAATGTAATTTTATTATTTGTCTTTATATATTTTTTGAAAAGCTTTATCATTGCATGATTATGATTAGCATAGTAATTGTTTATATATGTATATAGATAGTTATTTGTGTATATATATGTATATTTCAAATTTCACATCCATGTGTGTATTTATAAACTCTGCATGAATTGATGCACCTTTAACAAATGATCTGAGGATTGATACAATGATATAATCCCTGTAAAGTGTTCATGTTATTGAATTAGTATTGTCTCTGTGTATCCTCTTTTTATAAATAAAAATCATGTCCCTTTAAGTGATGGTGAGCACAATTGTTAATGAATGTATTTCCATTTCTAAAGCGTTTTTGTCCTTTTTACATGAACAAGGACATATAATCTTATTAATAAACAATCTTATTGTAATGTTGACAGCACATGTATTTCATTTTCAATTCTATCTTATTGTAAAAGTGTAACCAAATCAATCTCTGTGTGTAATGCGCATATTTTAGATGAGGAATATTTTTCCCCAAATATTTTTAAAAAATACTTCTCCTCCCATATATGGCTATAGGTAGGCTGACCATATTTCAACTTGAATAAATGACACGTTTGATGAATACATGTGTCATTATTGTTATTCCAAAACAATCTAAACATATCTTAAAACATCAATGGCATATGTATTTCTCATGTGTATCTTTTAAATGTTAAAGATATACACCATAGCTATAGTTAAAGGGACAGTCAAGTCCGAAAAGATGATTCATGATTTCGTGACATTCCTAGATAGCAATCTAGACACATACTAGTTACTAAAATATTAATACGTTTCTATTGATATGCCAAGCTGTCAACTGAGTCCTTGTATTGTCTGCGGTTTTTCAGCGATCTCGGATGCGCCATGTTGCTTAAGACGTCACCTGCCAGGCTGTCCAATGATTCCTTGTATTGAGTGACGTTTTTACGCGATCAAGGATGCGCCTTTTTTTGGTTTGCGTTCTTACGCGATCAAGGATGCGCCTTTTTTTGGTTTGCGTTCTTACGCGATCAAGGATGCGCCTTTTTTTTGGTTTGCGTTCTTACGTGATCAAGGATGCGCCTTTTTTTGGTTTGCGTTCTTACGCGATCAAGGATGCGCCTTTTTTTTGGTTTGCGTTCTTACGCGATCAGGATGCCACCTTTTTTTGGTTTGCGTTCTTACGTGATCAAGGAAGCGCCATGTTAATTAAGACGTCACATGCAAAGGTAAAAAAACGTCTGATTGTATTACGTATTCCCCGCAATATTTGTTTGTGCACGTTAAACACGTTTGTGAATGAGAAGACAGGTTTAAAAAACATGGCGAATATGGATTGTTTGCATCATGTTACATTGTTGACCCATAGCTGATAAAGACCACCACATTCTCTTTGATGGATGTCTGGTTGAATAAACGAACGAAAGCAAAATGTTTTCATGCATAAGATATTTCGAGGCAAGTGCAAATCTCTATAGTCCATGTTGTTTAATATGTTGGTCAACAATATGTTCCTTTTTATGAAAAATGACTGTTGTGTTTAATGTTAAAGATATCTAATTCATAAATATGCGCTATTGTGTTAGAATCAAGTAATCAATATGCATTTATCTTTATCATATGCTAAATATATGATGCCGACTTCTTCTAAATGTAATTTCGTCGTATATTTTATTAAAGGTTCATTAGACACTAACATTATAAATCAAATATTTTATTTGGTCTCTAGTTAGATAGTCCATTGTTTTCAAAATACACGTCTTATTTTGCTTCTGTTCAAATAAAATGTAAGTAATTTTCAGACCTCCTCGCCAAGCCTCAAAGTTTCATGTGAGTACCATCTCCAGCTTTCTCCTGTTTCTTCATTAAAGTATATCTAAAGAATGAATCAAATTAGGTAATTTAAGTAAATTGGAATTTTTTTGAAAATTGTATTCTCTACCTCAATCATGAAAGTAAAGTTTTGCGTATAGTGTCCCTTGAAATACATTCGTATGTGAATTTATTCTTAAATGAGCTTACCGTCAGATGAGAATGGCAGGTTCCCCGGTATCAATTCCTCCGATACCGACTACATCCACCTCGGAGATGCTTGGACGCAACATTTCCTCCCATCGGCAGTACTCGATTTCCAGTGTAGGGCCGCCACCGGTTCCTGCGGCATGTCGGGCCTCCAGGCTTAACTTTTTCTTGAGATCCATCTTGCAGTCCTGGTATCGATGTTTTATAGAGTCCATATCTCTATTCCGTCCACCCACGGCATTGACTGCATTCCTTATCTCATGCCAGAGCTTCCTCTTCTCAGTCGGGGTGGTCTTCTGATGCTGCAGCCTCCTATACCTGGCCATATAGGCTTCTACGAGGGCCTCCTTCTCCTCCATCGAAAACCTCACCTCCCTAGTAGCCTTGGCCTTCCCCTGTGACGATGCCCTCTGTTTCCCGGACTGTGAAGCCCTACTCTGTCCGCCACTGGGCCCAGCCACTTGTTCATCTTGAACCAAGTGGCTGGGTCCACCCACCGCTTCCACCCCCGCTTCCTGCCCCCCTTCCTGCTCCCCTTCCTGCCCTGTTCCTCTCCCCCTCCCTCTCCTCCCCCCTCTACCTCTCCCCTGCCTGCCCTCCATCTCTTCCCTAAACTAAACCCCAACTAAGCAAAACAAAAGTGAGTGTGATCAAATGAAAGGGGGTCAAAATAAAGAACTAAAAAGACCAAAAAAAGTGCTGAAAGTGTGAAAGGGATATAAATAAAAGAGGGTAAGGAGTATTTAAATGAACAAAATGAAGAAGAAGACAAAAAGGAGGATATGTAAACTAAATGTAACTAGGGGATGGGAATGGGATGGGGTATGGGATAAGAGTAAATGGGATTACAGGGAATGGGAGTACAGGGAATGGGGTATGGAGTGTAGTATGAGAGGGTATGGGGTATGGAGTCTATGTAGTGTTATTGATAAGTGTATGTATGTATTGAATGTGTTTGCGTGTAAATGTGTTAAGTGTACAGAAAAAGCACTCGCTCGCTAACTCACACTACTACTAATTCTCACTAACTCACACTACTACTAATTCTCACTAACTCACACTACCACTAACTCTCACTAACTCCCACTAACTGACTCTATCACACTACCACTAACTCTCACTAACTCCCATTATCACTAACTGACTCTCTCCCACTACCACTAACTCCCACTCACTCACTCACTCACGATAACACTAAAAACTGACTCTCTCACACTAACACTAACTCACTCACAATAATGCACAAACTCTCTCAAACTCTAATCTTAAACCTCCAATCTCCAAAGACCCACCAGCAACACAGTCAAAGAAGCCATGCTTGTGTGGTGCTTATATACCCTGTGTAAATGTTTAATGATGTACCTATTTGCGTTGTAAATTGTGTTCATGTGTGCTTTATTAGCAATTAGTATTTGTGCAATGTGTATTAGGTGTGTGAATTTGCGCATGCTCATTTTGAGTTAGTATTTGTGGAATGTGTAGAATGCGATGATGTCATAGTGGTCGTTTTCTATAACATTGTCCAATAGTATTATGTTTAAATGTTAATTTGCGATGGTGTGGTATTAGTGAAGTGTTGTATATGTATGTTTGTCCTAATATATATTGATATTGAATGCGATTATTTTGCTAGTGTATGTATTTTTTTTTTCTTGTTGTTATTTTGCGTATTTCCGCATCTTAAAGTATATGCGTATTCCGTGTATTTTATTTCAATCAAATTCCCCCCGCTTGTGAATGTGTAATGCTTCTGTGCTTTGTTTAGTGATTGTTGTTGTGACATTTGCGGCGTGTTATTGTTGTGCATGATGTGGTATGCGTCATAGGACCGAGCTGTGCGTATTTCTCGCGAGATCGAGTGTTAGATGAAAAATGCGTGTTTGTTTGCATTTCCATTGATCTCTATGGGAGACTGTCTAACGCGGGCAGGATTCCGCGTGTGAAATACACGCATTAGGAGTATCGATAGAAGGTTTTTTTTAACTCTAAATACCGGAGTCAAACAAAGCTGTGCGTTATACATAAACCACGCGTAGCGTTAACAACCCATCTACCGCCAAACTCCAAATCTAGCCGTTTATTCGAAAAAGAAGAAATCTAAGCTATTTTTTTTTGTTGAGAACCATGGAAAGCACTTGTTTATTGGTATGTGAATTTATCCACCAATCAGCAAGAACAACACAGTTTGTTCACCATAAATGGGCCGGCATCTAAACTTACATTCTTGCATTTCAAATAAAGATACCAAGAGAATGAAAGAAATTGATAATAGGAGTAAATTAGAAAGTTGCTTAAAATTGCATGCTCTATCTGAATCACAATAGAATATCCCTGAATTTTTTTTCTAGTCAGAAATGTATCCAAACCATTTTTAAGTGTATTTAAGGTATTGACATTCACTATTGGTAATGAGTTCCACAATTTTATTGTTCTTACAGTGTATTAATGAAAGTTAAGATACCATATTCCTTTAACTTTTTCACAATTTTTTTTTCTCATTAATAAACAATTGTTTCCTAAGTATTAAGTCTAAATATAACTTAAAGGACCACTCAATATTACAGGGTTACAGCAGTAACATGCCCCCAAGGATTTTGGACTTAGCAGCACTGAAAAACGAGCATCCATTGTAGATTTATAAGCATTTTTGTATATTATTGTGACTATAAACCGGTGCACCCCCACGCATACCCAGATTAGACCGGTGACGCCATCAATGATGTCACAGTGAGAATGTGCCCTGAATAGGAAAGTGTGCACATAAAAAGCCTTGCGCATGCACGCTTTCCCCTTGAGGGTGTTTGTTTTTTATTGCACTGGAAACTTTATTAAAAGTGTGTTTATTGAAAATGTATGGATTTATGAGTTTTATTGTGTGCTCCACTAAACTTATGTGATTCACTATACTAACAAATAGCAACGGATACAGAATAAAAAAGTGCAGGCAACTTGAAAGGGAAAAGCTCCAGTTTTATTGCCCATACAGCGGAACTGCTCCCTTTCATGCTATGCACTTTGATGTGAGCGAGTATGTGTACATGAGCATGCACTCGTGTACGGGAAAAAGGGCATGTAAATTGCTGCTTCATGATTGGCTGCCTAAAAGCTGTCAACTACTCAATAAGAAATCCTCCTTCAAACAGGGGCAGGTGGGCTTAGTGATTTGCAAATGTGTCGAAAGTACAATTAGTTTGGTCAAACAAATAGTCTGGTGGACATTGGTTTTGGTCAAATGATTGTCAATAAGGACATATAACCCCCTTAATTTGTTAAACAAATGTTATTTCTAATATTCAAATCTTACTTTAGTTTAAGATTGGCCATAATTAGATCGTATATCCACATTTTGAAATTTCAAATGTAACATTGCTTTAACAAATACTATTCAGAAGTTCAATAGTTCATGTGAGAGGGAATTTAGTCAATTGATACATAAAAGACACAAATATATTGATTTAAATATTTCTAATTTGAATATTACCTCATTCGAATATTAAATATAAAGATAGAATTCGAATATTACACTATTTGATTATATTTAAAGATAGCATTATAAATACTATTACAATTTTTTTTTCTCCAAATATTGCTAAACATTCGGCCAAACCTAGTTGGGCTATGGTGTTAAAATGGAAAAGCATCTATTTCAATGTAAGTTTTCTGCTAATTTATAATTCATATATTTTCATTTAGTGTGTCAGATATAATTATTTCTACATTCTTTATGCACTGGTACCCTTTTTTAATCTTTACATATATTGCATGATCCTTTAATTCCATTGCAGCTTCATGTTGTGTTAAGCAAACAAACAAGTGATAACGGTTTATTTTCGCCTAGATTACGAGTTTTGCTGTAACAGGGGTGAGGTATTAATTTGCACGTTACTCTCACCGCTCACTTTCATGCAGCGCTGGTATTATGAGTTTTCATAAACCCGGTGTTAAAAGACAAAAAGTGAGCGTAGAGCAAAATTTTGCTCCAAATCTCACTCCAATACCAGCGCTGCTTAAGTCAGCGGTGAGCTGGTGTAACATGCTCGTGCAAGATTTCCCCATAGGAATCAAGGGGAGAGCCGGCTGAAAAAAAAGTCTAACACCTGCAAAAAAGCAGCGTAAAACTGAGTAACGCAGCCCCATTGATTCCTATGGGGAAATACAATTTATGTTTACACCTAACACCCTAACATGAACCCCGAGTCTAAAAACCCCTAATCTTACACTTATTAACCCCTAATCTGCCGCCCCCAACATCGCTGACACCTGCATTATAATTATTAACCCCTAATCTGCCGCTCCGGACACTGCCGCCACCTACATTATATTTATGAACCCCTAATCTGCTGCCCCCAACATCGCCGACATCTACATTATATTTATTAACCCCTAATCTGCCGCCCCCAATGTCGCCGTAACCTACCTACACTTATTAACCCCTAATCTGCCGCCCCAACGTCGCCACCACTATAATAAACATATTAACCCCTAAAATGCCACACTTCCGCCTCGCAAACATTAGTTTATTATTATTAACCCCTAACATCGCCGCCACCTACCTACATTTATTAACCCCTAATCTGCCGCCCCCAACGTCGCCGCCACTATATTACATTTATTCACCCCTAAACCTAAGTCTAACCCTAACCCTAACACCCCCTAACTTAAATATAATTTAAATAAATATTCCTATCATTAACTAAATAATTCCTATTTAAAACTAAATACTTACCTATAAAAATAAACTCTAAGCTAGCAACAATATAACTAATAGTTACATTATATCTAGCTTAGGGTTTATTTTTATTTTACAGGCAAGTTTGTATTTATTTTAACTAGGTAGAATAGTTACTAAATAGTTATTAACTATTTAATAACTACGTAGCTAAAATAAATACAAAAGTACCTGTAAAATAAAACCTAACCTAAATTACACTAACACCTAACACTACACTATAATTAAATAAATTAACTAAATGAAATACTATTAAATAAATTAAATTAAATTATCTAAAGTACAAAAACAAACAAACACTAAATTACAGAAAAACAAAACAAATTACAGATATTTAAACTAATTACACCTAATCTAAGAGCCCTATCAAAATAAAAAAAAGCCCCCCCAAGATAAAAAAAAACCCTAGCCCTAAACTAAACTATCAATAGCCCTTAAAAGGGCCTTTTGTGGGGGAATTGCCCCAAAGTAAACAGCTCTTTTACCTTTAAAAAAAAATACAAACAACCCCCCAACAGTAAAAACCCACCACCCACACAACCAACCCCCCAAATAAAATACTAACTAAGAAAACCTAAGCTCCCCATTGCCCTGAAAAGGGCATTTGGATGGGCATTGCCCTTAAAAGGGCAGTTAGCTCTTTTGCAGCCCAAACCCTAACCTAAAAATAAAACCCACCCAATACACCCTTAAAAAACCTAACACTAACCCCCAACTGAAGATTGACTTACCGGGAGACGTCTTCATCCAAGCCGGGTGAAGTGGTCCTCCAGACGGACAGAAGTCTTATCCAAGCCGGGCGAAGTGGTCCTCCAGACGGGCAGAAGTCTTCATCCAAGCCAGGCAGAAGTGGTCCTCCAGATGGGCAGAAGTCTTCATCCAGACGGCATCTTCTATCTTCATCCATCCAGCGCGAAGCGGGTCCATCTTCAAGACATCCGACGCGGAGCATCCTCTTCATCCGATGACTAACACAGAATGAAGGAACCTTTAAGTGACGTCATCCAAGATGGCGTCCCTTAGATTCCATTGGCTGATAGAATTGGCTGATAGAATTGGCTGATAGGATTGACGTTCAATCCTATTGGCTGATCCAATCAGCCAATAGGATTGAGCTTGCATTCTATTGGCTGATTGCATCAGCCAATAGGATTTTTTCTACCTTAATTCCGATTGGCTGATAGAATTCTATCAGCCAATCGGAATCTAAGGGACGCCATCTTGGATGACGTCACTTAAAGGTACCTTCATTCTGTGTTAGTCGTCGGATGAAGAGGATGCTCCTCATCGGATGTCTTGAAGATGGACCTGCTCCGCGCCGGATGGATGAAGATAGAAGATGCCGTCTGGATGAAGACTTCTGCCCATCTTGAGGACCACTTTGCCCAGCTTGGATGAAGACGTCTCTCGGTAAGTCGATCTTCAGCTGGGGGTTAGTGTTAGGTTTTTTAAGAGTGTATTGGGTGGGTTTTATTTTTAGGTTAGGGTTTGGGCTGCAAAAGAGCTAACTGCCCTTTTAAGGGCATGCCCATCCAAATGCCCTTTTCAGGGCAATGGGAAGCTTAGGTTTTTTTAATTAGTATTTTATTTGGGGGGTTGGTTGTGTATGTGGGGGGGTTTTACCGTTAAGGGGGTTGTTTGTATTTTTTTTACAGGTAAAAGAGCTGATTACTTTGGGACAATGCCCCGCAAAAGACCCTTTTAAGGGCTATTGATAGTTTAGTTTAGGCTATGTGTTTTTTTTATTTTGGGGGGGGCTTTTTTTTATTTTGATAGAGCTCTTAGATTAGGTGTAATTAGTTTAAAATATTGGTAATTTGTTTGTTTTTTTCTGTAATTTTGTGTTTTGGTTTTTTTATACTTTAGATAATCTAATTTAATTTATTTAATAGTATTTCATTTAGTTAATTTATTTAATTATAGTGTAGTGTTAGGTGTTATTGTAACTTAGGTTAGGTTTTATTTTACAGGTACTTTTGTATTTATTTTAGCTAGGTAGTTATTAAATAGTTAATAACTATTTAATAACTATTCTACCTAGTTAAAATAAATACAAACTTGCCTGTAAAATAAAAGTGAACCCTAAGCTAGCTACAATGTAACTATTAGTTATATTGTAGCTAGCTTAGGGTTTATTTTACAGGTGAGTATTCAGTTTGAATTAGGAATTATTTAGTTAATGATAGGAATATTATTTAGATTTAGTTTAATATATATTTAAGTTAGTGGGTGTTAGGGTTAGGGTTAGACTTAGGTTTAGGGGTGAATAAATTTAATATAGTGGCGGCGACGTTGGGGGCGGGCAGATTAGGGGTTAATAAATGTAGGTAGGTGGTGGCGATGTTAGGGATGGCAGATTTGGGGTTAATAATAATAAACTAATGTTTGAGAGGCGGGAGTGCGGCGGTTTAGGGGTTCATATGTTTATTATAGTGGTGGCGATGTCGGGGCAGCAGATTAGGGGTTAATAAGTGTAGGTAGGTTGTGGCGACATTGGGGTGGCAGATTAGGGGTTAATAAATATAATGTAGGTGGCAGCAATGTCCAGAGCGTCAGATTAGTGGTTAATAATATTAAACTAGTGTTTGCGAGGCGGGAGTGCAGCGGTTTAGTGGTTAATTATGTTTATTATAGTGGCGGTGATGTCAGGAGTGGCAGATTAGGGGTTAATAATTTTATGTTAGTGTTTGCGATGCGGGATGGCCTCGGTTTAGGGGTTAATATGTAGTTTATGGGTGTTAGTGTACTTTTTAGCACTTTAGTTATGAGTTTTTATGTTACCGCCGTCGATGTACATAAAACTCATAACTACTGACTTTCAAATGCGGTAGAAATCTTGAAGTTATAGGGTGTACCGCTCACTTTTTGGCCTCCCAGGACAGACTCGTAATACCAGCGGTATGAAAAGTCCCATAGAAAAAAGGGTTTGCAAAGTTTACGTAAGTCGGTTTGCGGTAAGGCTCAAAAAAGTGTGCGGTGACCCTAAACCTTCAAGACTTGTAATACCAGCGGTAGGAAAAAAGCAGCGTTAGCACCTGTTAACGCTGCTTTTTCAGCTACCGCAAAACTCGTAATCTAGGCCTCTAGGTTTTAAAAGAGCGCAACATTTTATAGTGGTATTTTTGGATTGTGCTCAATTGCAACACTTACCTCACAATTTATAATACAAGTACAATGAGTGTGCTAAAAGGACACCCTTTGTTACCCATTTGTTAAAGTGTATTGAGTGCTTTAAAGTTTCAATCACATTGAGATGGTTTTGTTAGAATATTTAACCATCCATTTGCGATACCAGTGCATTATTCTTTATTCAATATAATGCTTTGTGCGTTCTTGATTGAGCTCCCCTTGTAACCCTAGTCATATCTGTTAAGTCCATGCAAAGTTGTGTTTCCAGGTGCAATGAACACAGCTAGTGAGTCAATCAGAAGTATCAGAAATAAGTAAAAAATAAATACAAATAATTTGTGAATTTTATAGTTACACCAAAATGTTTATTTGAAGTGATTAAAGTTCATAAAAAAGCACTATTTCAACATGTTAATTTTTTTTTTAAAAAAAAGCTACCAGGAAGTGCATGCCTTAAGGACTGATTGCTTACTGGCCGATAAGCAGAACTTTCACTGCTTTATTGGTGGACTTTAGCCTGCCTCACATGTATAAAAAACATTTTCTTTTTCTCAGTATAGGAACATCTGTTTTACAATAAATTGTAATATATTTTAAAATGTCCTATAAGATGAGATAGATAAACACAATTGTCCCTTTAAGTTTCTGTAACTCAAAGGTACATGAAGCAAACATTTTTTCTTTCATGATTCAGATAGAGCATATGATTTTAAAACAACTTTCCAAATTATTTCTATTATCTAATGTTTCCTTCTCTTTGTATCCTTTGTTGAAAAGTTTAACTAGCTAGCCTCAAAAAACTGCTGATAGGTGACTGCACATATATGCCTCTTGTCATTGTTTTTTTTTAGCTATCTCTCAGTAGTGCATTACTGCTCCTTCAATAAAGGATACCAAGAAAATGAAGCAAATTAGATAACAGAAGTAAATGGGAAACTTCTTTAAAATTGTAAGATCTATCTGAACCAGTAAAGAAAAAAAATGTGGGTTCATGTCCCTTTAAAGGGACATTGTACACTAGATTTTTTTTGCTTAAATGTTTTGTAGATTATCCATTAAAATAGCCTATCCTGAGAGTGATTTTGTAACAATGTACAGTTTTTGCTTATTTTTAAATAACATTGTGCTGATTTTCAGACTCCTAACCAAGCCCCAACATTTTAGATGTATGCTGAGGTCTACAGATTCTAGCTTGCTCCTGTTTGGGTCTTTTCACTGGGTGTCCCAGCCTAACCTCATCAACAGTGCTAAACTGGGAGCTTATAAGGAAGTTTTTAAAAGGTTTAATACTGGATTTTTTATATCAGTGTCCATGGATATTCTTATTTATAGTAGTGTCTATTTACATGCAGTTATATGCAAATTGTTGTATACTGTCCCTTTAAATACAAGTCTATTTTATACTAATCTAAGCTAGATTACTTTTTTACAGTACATACAGTTAGGAATTCGTGTTCTTACAACTTTCTCACGCGACTGGTGTTGGAATGTTGAGAGGTAAATGACCCACTTCCTGCTTCGGTTGAATCATTAACTGTTGACAGATAATGTGAATAAATTACAGTTATATAAACAATAGCATTTGTTTAGTTTATTTTTTAGAATCTGTATGAATGAGTCTGTTAGAGGAAAAAAGTGGTGTATACCATTATCTTCTCACACCCATTTTGATAGACACTTAGCTAGAAGCTTCTGATGCAACTGTTCTGTATAAGTAGCTGATATCCATATTTTTCTAATTCAGGGAAATCAAGTTCCTATATGCAGATAATTATGCCCTCAGGTAACTTTGTTTTAATTTTCTCTTTTTAACTTCAGTTAATACCTTCAGATTTTAATAAAAAATGTTTCACTATGCAAAGAAAAATAACTTTGCAATATACTTGATTATTTATTTTGCCCCCCTTTTTGTGTAACCTAGCTCTGACAAGATGGGCATGCACACTGTAGAGTTCTCAATGCTAACCCTGTTGTTTATCTTTCCCTAATTGGTGTTTTAAAGGAAAGTGGATGACACACAAATTAATGTAAAATGGCGTGACTTGATTAAGAACAAATCACAATACATACCAACATCTCACAATTTCACAATATACAAACTTTCAATCAAATAGTATGTAATGAGATCAATTCACTCACTATACGAAATACTGGTGCCAATATCTTATTACCAGAACAACAAGCACTCAAAGAAATTGAGAGTTGGGATGATGTATTGATAAAAGGTTCTGACAAGGGTGGGAATATTGTCATTTGGCCAGTTGAACAATATCTAAATGAGGCCAATAAACAATTGGATGATGTTAACTGTTACAAGAAATTAATATTTAATCCATCAGCATCATTCAAAAGGCAATATGATACTGTAATTGAAATGGCTAAAGATAACTGTACCATACATAATAAAGAATTCAAATTCTTACAAGTCAAAATCCAAGAATCTCCACCCTATACTTAATTCCCAAAATACATAAGGATATAAAAAATCCTCCAGGGCGTCCCATTGTTTCAGGCAATGGGTGCCTGACAGAAAAAAGGCAAGTGTGTATGTTGACAAAAGATTAAGGTGTTTTGTAGAAGAGCTACCCTCTTATGTCAGGGATACCACAGAGGTGCTTCAACGCCTAGAAGGCACCAGGTCGCCGCAGAAACATGGCTAATCACCGCCGACGTCGAATCTTTATACACAAGTATTAAACACTACGTTGGCATAAAAGCAGTGAAACACTTCCTTGATTTGGACTCTTCTGAATCTCATGAACACAATCTCTTTATTCTGGAACTAGTAAAATTCATACTAAATCATAATTTCTTCGTATTCAATGATCGTTATTACTTACAAACACGCGGAACTGCCATGGGCACTGCTTGTGCACCGACATTTGCTAATTTGTTTTTAGGGTGGTGGGGAGAAGGAGATCATTTTTTCAGATAACAATGCCATTTATATGGAACAAATACCGTTATGGATACGCTACATCGACGATATCCTCTTTATTTGGGAAGGAGCCAAATCAGATCTGGACAAATTCCTAGAAATTCTTAACCACAATAACATCAATGCTAAGTTAACATATGAATGTAGCCAATCCGAGGTAAACTTTTTTGATTTAAAAATAATAAAAGAAGAAAATGGCAATCTAACAACCGATCTCTTCCGAAAACAAACCGCCACCAATTCAATTCTACACCACAGCAGTGCTCATACTAGAAGCACCTTAAGATCCTTACCAACAGGAGAATTTCTCAGAATACGAAGAAATTGCTCGTCTGAAATAATCTTCAAAACAATAGCAAAAGAGTTGGAAAATAGACTGAAGGCAAGAGGGTACAGTAATAGGAGCCTAAAAAAAGCGAAATACAGAGCCCTCCATACTCCCAGACAAGATCTCTTATTTCCCAAACCAAAGAAAATGGACAATCAACACGATTGATAACAACTTTCAACTCACAAATAAAGGATGTAACACATATCATACAAAAATCATGGTACATCCTCAAAAATGATCCTGACTTAAATGAAGGTTTAGGAGATAGAATATCTATCTGCTATCGAAGGTCCAGGAATCTAAAGGATAGATTGGTACAAAGTCATTTTGTAAAAAAGAAAACAAAAATTACTCACCCTGGCAATTATCCATGCCGCAATTGCACGTATTGTCCCAATACTTTTCAGATTAACCAAATTCAAGACAGATTTGGAAAGACACATAAAATTAAACATCATATTACATGTAACACAACAACTGTAATATATGTTCTACAATGCAGCTGTAAGCTGAACTATGTAGGAATGACCTCACGCCTGTTAAAGAAACGAGTGGGAGAACATATGTGCAACATCAGAAATGCAGAATCTGATCTAAGAAAAGGCAAGAAAATTACGCAAATTGCTAAACATTTTCCTTTAAAACATAACTCAAATACTGAATTTCTGTCTTTCTTTGGCCTAGAAAAAGTGTCATTAGGCATCAGAGGTGGAGATTTGGAAGATGCATTACTTCAGGCAGAATGCAAATGGATCTATTTGCTAAACTCTGTCAATCCACAAGGATTAAATGAGAATAACAACTATTATGTTTTCCTACCAAAATAAGTGATAAATAATACATTCAAAAATACATGACATTATAAGTTCTTTAGAATCGCAAAAGGTCTAAATAAATGTCCAATAAGTATATTTCTATGATATTAAAATCATGTATTAATATCCCATGTAAATATTTTGTCAACTATGATATATATTAATAACCACTATAGATATACTTTATTTTTATCAATACTTAACTATTCCATCTTAGTTCGCGATATAATTGACACTAGCGAAAAACATACTTTTTCTCTATTCAAGCTTCAGGGTACATCTATCTATATAAGACACCTAAACATCACTGTACAATTGTCAAATTTTTAAGACATAGATATCATCACGAATCCTGTTTTAAGTTTATTTTTATTATTCATTAAGATTTCACCCCACATCACCTTTGAATGTGATCCTTTTAAAAATAAATTTAAACTTTCATATATGGTTTTCCCTTTATCACATTTTCATACCTAAAGTCTGATGACACCTTATTGAACTGTCATCAGTCATAATCACATTTTAACATCACTTTCATTCACATTATTTTTTTATTTTTTTATATTTTTATATTTTTTTATTTTTTATATATTCTTTTCTTTTGCATCGCAGATTATAATTCAGCACATTTAGTTCATTAGATTGCATCTTATCTGCTACTCACATAGGTCACTCACCTTGTATATACATTTAATTTCCTTGCAATGTATAAAACATCATTCACTAACATCCACATATTCACATTGATCATACAGGATTCGACTCATCAAGAATTATTTAACCAATCCGTATTGTCTGTTTACAAGTTGAACCTCTTTACCTTTTATCTGGTAATATTCACAAATATAAAACAAATAAAATATAAGTGATGTATAATATCTGTTTTAATTTTGATGTATAACATCTGTTACAATACTAAGTGGAGGGAAAGGCTGTCATAAGAAACCAACGAGCGTCAGAAAACATTGGAACGATGTGCCGTACATTCGGATTCTACTTTCATCACAATGAAATGATGATAATGTGAGGAACCAATCAGAGGGGAGGCTCACTAAATCCTTAATGACTGACAGTGTTAAGAATCACCAGTCAACAGCGCATATCGGAGCTTAGCAACCAAAATGTGTATGACGTATTCGCATGCAAATCAATAAGCGCAAAATTGACAGCAATCGGTAACCTATAGAAACTCTGCATTAAAAACAGGAAATCCAACAACGAAACCTGAATGATTGACAGAGTCCCAAACCAATGAGAACAAAACTACTACTCAATATTGACAGCGATTACAACCAATCAGAACGATGAGATATCGAAAAATGTTTATAGTGACATTTATGGTTATAAATAATTATGTTTGACAGGAATGTTTATAGGGATATAAAATAGGAGTAATTCACTGTATAAATACACGAGGAGAACTATGTTTGACATTTGAATGTTGTAAATTCGCAACGACAAATAGGCCAATCAGAATCCATTATCAGCATACACCCATCTTCTCCACCAATCAATGATGCAAAAACAACCAAGCCCTTTACCTGCAGCCAATCAATTTACAAATAAGGGTATTTAAACCTCACGAAGACAGAGTGAGACTGCCCTTTGATACAGGCCACCACGGCGAAAACACGTCAGTGGCATTTCCCCTTTCCCTTCTTGTTGTTTTTATTAATTTGTGTACTACTACCTAATATAGAATGACTATTTAATATTGCAATATATACTAACCGCCTAGACGGTCAGAAATCTATTTAATCACGCTACGTTGTCTAATAAGCCTAACCACAGGGATTTGTCTTTATATATAATGATATATCGCATAATGGTATCAATATGATATAGTTGTCAAGCTTTCTCTAACCTCGATATTGGGCAATCTTAATGGTAACAATTAACTACAATGGTTAGATTTTTTTCTAACCTTAATATTGGGTACTCTTTAGTGGTATTAAGAGGTAACTTAGTTAGATGCTCACAAATTGCGATATTTGATCTAGCTCAAGTTTCTTCATTATTAACGATAAATTCATGGTATTAATATGGTACAATAGTCCACCAATCCTTTTTTTCACGGTATTAATAAGGTAATCCAGCAGTTTTTTACCCATTTAATAACTGTAGATCATTTATGCTAACTTATTCACGGTATTAATAAGGTATTACATTTGGGCTTTTCCCAAATCATCTACAGATCATTATATTGGGTACTAATACAGTAACCAGTCGGGCTTTTCCTGACTACTTTACCATAAATCCAGGTATTAATAAGGTAACTAGTCAGGCTTTTCCTGACTACTGGACTAACATATATAATCATCTAACCCATTCACAACCAGGTTACCCTAGTGGCATCAATATATTACCATTGTTTCAGTGGCTATCAAACCAACGATAATATCAAGGTATTTGATTTGGGCTTTTCCCAAACCACCCACTGACTATTATATGCGGTACTAATAAGGTAACCAGTCAGGTTTTTTCCTGACCATCCAGTAGACATCTTTTATTATCTAGCAAACTGGCAACAAGGGGTAACAACACAATATTTTTTTCATCACCAGGGGTAACAATATATCACTCTAATTTATTTATTGAACTCACCTAGAGTGGTAGTATCATTCTCCTTTTACCTAAGTCTATTTTCTCTGGGACCTCAGGCCATGTCTTTATAATCGTTCCAATACCATAATCAAGAGCACCCATTACGTTTAACCACTTGAATTACCCTTAGAGGGAATCGTAGCTAGTCATTCACATACCAAATTCAATACTAATCCTCACTCGGTTGTATTGTTTTATCTAGCCATCACATTTTTCATGGCTATATGGTAGTAGACCAAGTGAATTTTAAAATGTGTGTGTGACCCCCGTTTTTATCCGGATCTAATAAAAGTTACTTTTTAACCAACATTATCTCCCATTTATTTCTATACGTTCAAGAGTGCTATATTTGTACCCTATAGTCAGTTCTTTACTGATTACTTGTCTTGTTAATAGATATCAACAGCAAAACAATGTTTTTTTACAGACCCAAGCCTGGAGTGGCTCCTGCAAATAATTCAAGTGATGGAGTAAGTTTGGCTATTGGAAAATAAATGCAGCAAACAAGATGTTAATTTGTTTTAAAAATGTTAAGACTTGGCTGGTATAAGATTCTGTAACAATACAACTGAAATGTCTTGTAAATACAAGATGTTTACTGTCCCTTTAAAGGACCAGTAAATAGTGTTGATTTGCATAATCAACAAATGCATGATAAAAAGAAAATGCAATAGCACTTAGTCTGAACTTCATATGAGTAGTAGATTATTTTCTGACAAATTTCAGTTATGTCTATTCCACTCCCCCTGTATCATGTGACAGCTATCAGCCAATCACAAATGCATATATGTATCGTCTGTGAATTCTTGCACCTGCTCAGTAGGAGCTGGTGGCTCAAAAAGTGTAAATATAAAAAGACTGCGTGCATTTTGTTAAAGGAAGTAAATTGGAAAGTTGTTTAAAATTGCATGTTCTATCTAAATCATGAAAGGTTAATTTTGACTTCAGTGTCCTTTTAACTCAAATACTAAATGTCTCTGAGACTCTGCAAATCTAAGGTGCTAGCTGGAATCTTACCAATTACCACATCTGATCATGCCCCGATCTCTCTTGAGTTTCAGTCCAACTATTTAGAGAGAGGGAAAAGAGGGTTCCAATTTCCACAATATCTAGCTTCTGATAGTAAATTTAAAAACTGGTTGAATGTCAAGTTTCGGGAATACGCTCATTTCAATTGAGAACATATATCTCGACCGGCATTATTTTGGGAAACAGCCAAAGCGGTTCTACAGGGGAAATAATGACTTATAGGGCCTCTAGTTATCAACGTGTCTACTTACCTGCCATCGCCGGCCCCAATACGTCCGCCTAAGCTCGCCTACCATCGCCGCCACAGACCTGAATACACTCTCCAAAGTTATCAATAAAGCTGTCAAAAAGCCGCGCACCAAGTACGGGGCGATGAGCAGCGGACTGTGATAGTTATCACTCATCCGATCTCGCTGCTCTTCGGCTTTTTTACAGCTTTATTGACAAGCTGTCACTAAGCACCCACACTAAACTACACTGTTCTACCCCCTATACCGGCGCCCCCCGGAGCCCCCCGCAACTAAATAAAGTTATTAAGCCCTAAAACCGCCGCTCCCGGACACCGCTGCAACTATAATAAATGTATTAACCCCTAAACCGCCGCTCCCGGAGCCCACCGCCACCTACATTATACCTAGTAACCCCTATCCTACCCCCCCTATACTGCCGCAACCTATAATAAATTTATTAACCCCTATCCTGCCGATCCCGGACCCCACCGCAACTAAATACATTGTTTAACCCCTAAACCGCCTCTCCCGGACCCTGCCGCCACCTATATTAAACTTATTAACCCCTAATCTGCCCCCCCCTACACCGTCGCCATCTATAATAAATTTATTAACCCCTATCCTGCCCCCCCTATACCGCTGCAACCTATAATACATTTATTAACCCCTATCCTGCCCCCCTATACCGCCGCAACCTATAATACATTTATTAACCCCTAAACCTAAGTCTAACCCTAACCCTAACACCCCCTAACTTAAATATTAATTAAATACATCTAACTATTATAACTCTTATTAACTAAATTAATCCTATTTAAAACTAAATACTTACCTTTAAAATAAACCCTAATATAGCTACAATGTAATTAATAATTATATTGTAGCTATCTTAGGATTTATTTTTATTTTACAGGCAACTTTCAATTTATTTTAACTAGGTACAATAGCTATTAAATAGTTATTAACTATTTAATAGCTACCTAGTTAAAATAAAGAGAAATTTACCTGTAAAATAAATTAAATTACACCTAACACTACACTATACTTAAATAAATTATTCCTATTTAAAACTAAATACTTACCTGTAAAATAAACCTTAAGATAGCTACAATGTAATTAATAATTACATTGTAGCTATTTTAGGATTTATATTTATTTTACAGGTAACTTTGTATTTATTTTAGCTAGTTAGAATAGTTATTAAATAGTTATTAACTATTTAATAACGACCTAGCTAAAAGAAATACAAAATTACCTGTAAAATAAATCCTAACCTAAGTTACAATTAAACCTAACACTACACTATCATTAAATTAATTAAATAAATTAGCTACAAATAACTACAATTAAATACAATTAAATAAACTAACTAAAGTACAAAAAATAAAAAACTAAGTTACAAAAAATAAAAAAAATAAGTTACAAACATTTCAAAAATATTACAACAATTTTAAGCTACTTACACCTAATCTAAGCCCCCTAATAAAATAACAAAGCCCCCAAAATAAAAAAAATGCCCTACCCTATTCTACATTAAAAAGTTAACAGCTCTATTACCTTACCAGCCCTTAAAAGGGGCCTTTTGCGGGGCATGCCCCAAAGAAAACAGCTCTTTTGCCTGTAAAATAAAAATACAAACCCCCCAACATTAAAACCCAACACTCCACACACCCCTACTCTAACCCAAACCCCCCTTGGATGAAGACTTCGGCCGCTGTGGATGTCCTCTTCTGTTCCATCAGTGGTCGGCTGGCTGAAGACGGCTAAAGGTAGGAGGATCTTCAGGGGGGTAGTGTTAGGTTTATTTAAGGGGGGTTTGGGTTAGAGTAGGGGTGTGTGGGTGGTGGGTTTTAATGTTGGGGGGGGTTGTATTTTTATTTTAAGACAAAAGAGCTGTTTTCTTTGGGGCATGACCCTTTTAAGGGCTGGTAAGGTAATAGAGCTGTTAACTTTTTAATGTAGAATAGGGTAGTGCATTTTTTTATTTTGGGGGGCTTTGTTATTTTATTAGGGGGCTTAGATTAGGTGTAAGTAGCTTAAAATTGTTGTAATATTTTTGAAATGTTTGTAACTTATTTTTTTTTATTTTTTGTAACTTAGTTTTTTTATTTTTTGTACTTTAGTTAGTTTATTTAATTGTATTTAATTGTAGTTATTTGTAGCTAATTTATTTAATTAATTTAATGATAGTGTAGTGTTAGGTTTAATTGTAACTTAGGTTAGGATTTATTTTACAGGTAATTTTGTATTTCTTTTAGCTAGGTAGTTATTAAATAGTTAATAACTATTCTAACTAGCTAAAATAAATACAAAGTTACCTGTAAAATAAATATAAATCCCAAAATAGCTACAATGTAATTATTAATTACATTGTAGCTATCTTAGGGTTTATTTTATAGGTAAGTATTTAGTTTTAAATAGGAATAATTTATTTAAGTATAGTGTAGTGTTAGGTGTAATTATAACTTAGGTTAGTTTTTATTTTACAGGTAAATTTCTCTTTATTTTAACTAGGTAGCTATTAAATAGTTAATAAATATTTAATAGCTATTGTACCTAGTTAAAATAAATTGAAAGTTGCCTGTAAAATAAAAAGAAATCCTAAGATAGCTACAATATAATTATTATTTATATTGTAGCTATATTAGGGTTTATTTTAAAGGTAAGTATTTAGTTTAAATAGGATTAATTTAGTTAATAAGAGTTATAATATTTAGAAGTATTTAATTAATATTTAAGTAAGGGGGTTTTAGGGTTAGGGTTAGACTTAGGTTTAGGGGTTAATAATTTTATTATAGTGGCAGCGGTGTAGGGGGGGCAGGATAGGGGTTAATAAATGTATTATAGGTGGCGGCGGTGTAGGGGGGGGCAGGATAGGGGTTAATAAATTTATTATAGTGGCAGCGGTGTAGGGGGGCAGGATAGGGGTTAATAGGTATTATGTAGGTGGCGGCGGGGTCCGGGACCGGCGGTTTAGGGGTTAACATATTTATTATAGTGGCGGCGGGGTCCGGGAGCGGCGGTTTAGGGGTTAACATACTTATTATAGTGGCAGAGGGGTCCGGGAGCGGCGGTTTAGGGGTTAATCAGTTTATTAGAGTGGCGGCGGGGTCCGGGAGAGGCGGTTTAGGGGGTAATACATTTATTTAGTTGTGGCGGTGTAGGGGGGGGGACAGATTAGGGGTGTTTAGACTCGGGTTACATGTTAGGGTGTTAGGTGTAGACAGCTCCCATAGGAATCAATGGGATGTCGGGCAGCAGCGAACATGAGCTTTCGCTATGGTCAGACTCCCATTTATTCCTATGGGATCCGCCTCCTCCAGGGCGGCGGATTGAAAACCAGATATGCTGGGCCGGAAAAGTGCAGAGCGTACCTGCTAGTTTTTTTGATAACTAGCAAAAGTAGTCAGATTGTGCCGAACTTGTGTTCGGAACATCTGTAGTGACGTAAGAATCGATCTGTGTCGGACTGACTCCGGCGGATCGAAGCTTAATAAATTTAACTTTTGCCGGTGTGTAGGGCTTGATAACTAAGGCAAATCAGCCTCGCCACAAATACGCTGCGGAATTCCAGCGTATTTGAGGTTGACGGCTTGATAACTAGAGGCCATAGTATATCTAGGTCTAAGAAACTCAAGAAGAGGGAAGGAGAGCTCCTCAGAGCAGTAACTAATGCATATAACCAACATATATATCAGAAAACCCCGGAAAGCTGATCCAGATATATTTCTGTTTTAGCAGATAGAGATTCCTTTTACTTATATAAAACATCTCAAAGTGATCTTAGACTGCAGGCTAAGCTATACCACTATGGGAATAAAACAGGGAAACTTCTGGCAAATTTGGTCAGACGCGTTAAAGCTCCCTCTATAATAGACCTCATATCATCGGAAGGTAAGCAATTCAAAACACCAGCAGAACTGACTGGAGTATTTGAGGATTATTATAGAACCCTTTACACTTCCAAGACTTCAAATTATACACAATTATACTTGACAACCTATATTCTCCTATTACTGAGCAAGAAACCCTCACAACAATTCAAAATCTAGCTTCTAATAAAGCCCCAGGGCCTGATGCTCTTCCGAACGAATTCTATAAGATACTATCAACTGAAATAACAGTACATCTAACCTCTTTATTTAATGACTTTGTTGCCTCTAACACAGCTCTTATTCTCAAACCAGGGAAAGACCCGACGAGAAAAGAATCTTATAGACCTATTGCGCTCTTAAACACAGATTACAAACTATTAACGGCTATTCTTGCAAGGAGGCTCCAATCTCTCCTTCCTACTATCATTCACAAAGACCAAGCTGGGTTTATATTGAAACGCAACTCCTCAGCTAAAATCAGGGAATTATTCCTTACAATAGAATATTTCAAGGTAATGGAGGAGCTGCGGAGTGGGAGGGGAGAGGATACCCCTGACATGGCGATCCTCTAGTAATAGGCAGTAACACTTTCTACAATATACTAAGAGGCCCATTTATCAAGCTCCGAATGGAGCTTGAGGGCCCGTATTTCTGGCGAGCCTGCAGGCTCGCCAGAAACAGCAGTTATGAAGCAGCGGTCTAAAGACCGCTACTCCATATCCTGTCCTCCTGCTCTGAGCAGGGGGACAGAGATCGCCACAATTCAATCCGATCGAGTACGATCGGGTTGATTGACACCCCCCTGCTGAATCTGCAGGGGGCGACATTGCACCAGCAGCTCACAAGAGCTGCTGGTGCAATGCTGAATACGGAGAGCGTATTGCTCTCCGCATTCAGCGAGGTCTGTCGGACCTGGTCAGCACTGTCGGATCAGGTCCGACAGACCTTTAATAAATAGGCCTCTAAGTGTAAGACTGTCAGTGGTCCTGCTGTGTTATCACACCTGTTATGAATATTATCTTTATTATCTTTTATTACACGTGGTGCTTACATTTCTTATATTTCCCCTCAGCAGAAACAGGACTATTGCACCTTAAATGGACTCTGACAGAGGAGGATTCTCAGGCACAAAGGCAACAATTCAACCCTTCAACCCTAGATTTAATTTGCTTTCAGTAACCAAAGTGTATCAATTATATCCATATAAATACAGTGCGTGTGTGTGTGTGTAAGTGTGTGTGTAAGTGTATATATATATATATAAAACAATATTAATTGTGAGGGAGGATGGAAGTCTTGGTGAGTTCCCACACTTTTTTGTAAGACTAGACCCCTGCTAGATAGGCTAAGGAGCAGCAATGCATTACTGGGAGCTAGATGGTTACATACATCAGCCCCTTGTCATTGGTTCACAAAATATGTTCAGTTTAAAGACCACTAAAGATAACAGAATAGCATAATCAATAAATGCATAATAAAGAGACACTGCAAAAGCACTCACTGTGAATTTCAAATGAGTAGATTTTTCTCTGACAAATGTCAGTTAGTTACATTGCATCATGTGGCAGCCATCAGCCAATCACAAAATGCATATACCTATTTCCTGTGAAGTTTGTGCATCAGAAAGAGTGCATATAAAATTATTGTACACATTTAGATAATGGAAGTGAATTGAAAGTTGTTTAAAATTGTGTGCTCTATCTGAATCTTGAAAGTTTAATTTTGACTTGACTGTCCCTTTAAATTCTGTGCATATTACTAGCAGAAGCTTGTTTATAGCTCTGCTCTGTGATTTGTGCTGATGGAATGCTGGTTAAACACTGCACCCTGTGTTTATTACTAGTAGGAAGAAATTAATTACTAACTGCATACTTTTTGAATGGAAATTATTGTATAAAATTGGTGGATTTGGTACCACGACTCTTGTTATCTTCTATTGTTGTCAACTTTATTGTTTATTTGAAATTAAAATAAATATATAAATACATAAATAAAAATTAGTGGGGTAGGATTAAAGGGGCGGGCAGATTCCTGTGTGCCTAGGGGAGCGTTAAACCTAGATTTGCTGCTGACCCAGATTTCTGTATTAAAGGGACACTGAACCCACATTTTTTCTTTCATGATTCAGAAAAAGCATGAAATTTTAATCAACTTTCTAATTTACTCCTATTATCAATTTTTCTTCGTTCTCTTGCTATCTTTATTTTAAAAGCAGGAATGTATATCTTAGCAGCCAGACCATTTTATGTTCAGCACCATGATAGTGCTTGCTTATTGGAGGCTTACATTTACCCACCAATAAGCAAGCATAACCCAGGTTCTCAACCAAAAATGGGTCGGCTCCTATGCATCACATTCCTGCATTTTAAATAAAGATAGCAAGAGAACAAAGAAAAATTGATAATAGGAGTAAATTAGAAAGTTGCTCTTTCTGAATCATGAAAGAAAAAAAAATTGGGTTTAGTGTCCCTTTAATAAATACTTTTCACTTTAATATGGCACAATTCAATTCATCCAGTAAAACTCAGTTCTGATCTAACTATATCAAAGTAACTTTGGATCACGTAGAACTTTGCCAAGAGATCCTTAAAATAATGTCAGACGTCTCTGCTGATAAGGAGGTTTGTGCTGGCGACGGGAGGTATGCAAAATATTTACTTTTCTCATGGGAACAAGTATGCATTTTTTCATGTCCTTTTTTTTATTATTATTTGCGTAATACTCTCATACAGAACATTTTCCATAAGCAGAACCCTGTTTATCATAAGTGCTTAATCAATATTACAAAAAATTATTAATAGTAGGAGAAAACATGATGAAGAGGGATGTAAATGGGCAGTGTCCACTGGACGCCCATTAAAGGAGCATTAAATATATAAGGCCAGATTACAAGTGGAGCGCTATTTTGCGCTTCCGCTATAACGCTAGAATTAAGATTTTTGAGCTATTGGCTTGCACTCTAAAGTAGCGGTAACCCGACTAGTGGAAAAAACCAAAGTTTAAAATATTGCGTGCCCATTCATATTGCGTACCAAAGGAAAAAAAAAAGTGGAAAAAACACCCCAGCCTTGCGCAAACACGATCACATATTCTCATTTGCGCTAACCCGACATGAAAATATGAATATTTCACATTACAATGTTCTTTACATAACAGAATATGTTCTATTTATTTATAAATAAATATTTCTACATATATCTGTATTTTGCACAAATATATCTATACTATAATTGCGTTTGTAATGTCCGTCGCCGTAGGCAGTTGTACACGCATTCTCAATGGAATGTTGACATTGCGAGGCAGCCAACAGAATGTTGGCTGTGTGCGCAGCCAAAAGAATTCACCTGGAAGCAGCGAAGCTGCATCCAGGTGAATTCTGAAAATGGCAGGGTGGTGCCACCCTGCCATTTTTGGAATCCACCGGGATGCAGCGAAGGCAAACGGAGCATTAAAAAAAAAAAAAACACCGCCCGCACGAAGTATAACAAAAAAAACCCCTGAACCTCCCACACAAAGTATTAACACATACGCTGCAAACCCACACATCGCAAAATAATAAAGTAATTAACCCCTTAATCCCTTAACCGTCAACCACCCACATTGCAATAAACCTAATTACCCTATTAACCCCTAAACCGCAAAACCCCCACATCGCAATAAACCTAATTACCCTATTAACCCCTAAACCGCAAAACCCAACATCGCAATAAACATAATTAACCTATTAACCCCTAAACCGCAAAAACCCCACATCGCAATAAACATAATTAACCTATTAACCCCCTAAACCGCAAAAACCCCACATCGCAATAAACCTATTTACCCTATTAACCCCTAAAACGCAAAACCCCCACATCGCAATAAACCTAATTAACCCCTTAAACCACCAAAAACCCACAACGCAAATAACTAATTAAATTACTAAGCCCCCTAACCTAAGACCCCCTAAATTAACACAAATTACCTAAACTAAAAAAATACTAAAGTAACAAAAAATAAAAAAAGCTAAGATTACAAAAAATAAAAAAAGGCTAAGATTACAGAACATAAAAAACCAAATTACCAGAGTTTACAAAAATAAACCTAATCCCTATGAAAATAAAAAATCCCCCCCAAAATAAAAACACCCCCTAATCTAAGAATAAACTGCCAGTAGCCCTTAAAATGGCTTTTTGCAGGACATTGCCCCAAGATAAACAGCTGTTTTGGAGAAGAAAAAAAATCTAAGTCCCCCCTAAAAGTAAAACCCCCCCACCCACAAAATCCCCCAAAATAAAAGAACCTAACACTAAAAAACCTAAACTACCCATTGCCCTGAAAAGGGCATTTGTTTAGGCATTGCCCTTAAAAGGGCATTTAGCTCTTTTAGGAATTGCTCACCCTAATCTAAATAAACCCCCCCATTTAAAAAAAAAAAAAAAAGCCTAAGTCTAACCCCCAGGTTGATACTCACCGTTCCTGAAGTCCGGCGGAGAAGGTCCTGTTCCATGTGGTGAAGTCTTCTTTCAAGCGGCGACCTCTTCTTTCTTCTTCCAGGAAACTATCTGGTGCGGAGCGGAGGGCGGAGCTGAAGACCAATGACCGCGGAACTGAAGACCGGCGACCCTGGAACTGAAGACCGGCGACCGCGGAGCCATGGAGAGTGGAGGATCCTCTTCCTCCGATCACTGCCGTACACTGAATAGTGAATTTAAGGTACGTGATTACACTGATTTAAACAGCCAATAGGAATTCAGTAGCTCTCATCCTATTGGTTGATTTGAATTTGAAGAATCAAATCAGCCAATAGGAATTCAAGGGGCACCATCTTTTATCGCGTACCTTGAATTCGGCGATCGGAAGAAGAGGATCCTTCACGCTTCATGGCTCCGCGGTCGCCGGTCTTTAGTTCCGCCGTCGCCGGTCTTTAGTTCCGCTGTCCTGGATGAAGAAAGAAGAGGTCCCCGCTTGGAAGAAGATGTCAGCCACTTGGAAGAGGACCTTCTCCGCCGGACTTCAGGACCCGTGAGTATCTATTTGGGGCTTTAGTGTTATTTTTTTTTTTTTAAAAAAATTTAGATTAGGGATGGGCAGCAAAAGAGCTGAATGCCCTTTTAAGGGCAATGCCCATACAAATGCCCTTTCAGGGCAATGGATAGTTTAGGTTTTTTTAGTGTTAGGTTTTTTATTTTGGGGGGTTTGGGGGGTGGGGCGGTTTACTGTTAGAGGGGGCTTAGACTTTTTTCTTTTGCAAAATAGCTGTTTATCTTGGGGCAATGCCCTGCAAAAAGTCATTTTAAGGGCTACTGGCTTTTTATTCTTAGATAAGGCGGTGTTTTTATTTTGGAGGGGCTTTTTTTTATTTTCATAAGGATTAGGTTTAGTTTTTTAAACTTTGGTAATTTTGTTTTTTTTTTATTTTCTGTAATATTAGATTAATTTAAAATTAGGTTTATTTTTAACATTTTTGGGAGTTAGACTTTTAAATATATTTTTTTTAATTTAGGGATGGGCAGCAAAAGAGCTGAATGCCCTTTTAAGGGCATTGCCCATGCAAATGCCCTTTTCAGGTCAATGGAAAGTTTAGGTTTTTTAGTGTTAGGTTTATTTATTTTGGGGGGTTTGCTGGGTGGTGGGTTTTACTGTTAGGGGGGACTTAGAATTTTTGGTAACGGCAAAAGAGCTGTTTAACTTAGGGCATTAGATTAGGGGCTGTTTTTATTTTGTGGGGCTTTTTTATTTTCATAGAGATTAGGTTTTATTTTTTGGTGGGTTTTAGACTTAGGTTTTTTTTTTTTAAATTTTTTTTTTTTTTTTAGATTAGGGATGGGCAGCAAAATGAATGCCCTTTTCGGATAGTTTATGTTTTTTAGTGATAGGTTTGGTGGGTTTGTGGATTTTACTGTTGGGGGGACTTAGAATTTTTTGTAACTGCAAACAAGCTGTTTAACTTAGGGCAATGCCCTACAAAAAGCCATTTTAAGGGCTATTGGTAGTTCAGCATTAGATTAGGGGGTGTTTTTATTTGGGGGGGCTTTTAGGTTTACTTATTTTATTTTTGATAATTTGTTTATTTTTTATGTAGATCAATTTATTTTTTATTTTTTATTAACACATAGACTGCCCTCTGGGAAGGCTTACCAACTAGTATATATATATATACAGTCATCGCCAAAAATATTGACACCCCTGCATTTCTATCAGATTATAGCGCTGCAGAATCTGTTGGTGCTCTACAAATAATAATAATAATAAAATAATAATGCACCACTTCACCCAGAAAATTGTTACAATTGCAAATGTTTAGGCATTCTCATGTTTATTTCTTTTGTTTGTATTGGTATGACATGTGAAAGTGGAGAAAAAACAAATCTGACACATTCCACACAAAAACTCCAGAAATGGACTGGAAAAAATTATTGGCACCTTCTCAAAATTAGAAAATTTTTAATTTTTTTTTTTAAAAGAAATAATTGCATTTCAAGTTTGTGATGCTCCTGTAATTTGTAATTAAACTCACCTGTATTAATTAACAGGTGATGAAAATATAGAAATCACACTGGCAACCAGTTAAAATAGTGAAAAATTGACTCAACCTTTCTGTTGTGTGGCTCTGTGTGCCACACTGAGCATGGAGAAGAGCAGCAAAGAATTGTCTGAGGATTTGAGAACAAAAATTGTGAAAAAGCATGAACAATATCAAGGTTACAAGTCCATCTCCAGAGATCTTAATGTTCCTGTGTCTACTGTGCGCAACATTGTCAAGAAGTTTACAGCCCATGGCACTGTAGCTAATCTCCCTGGATGTGGACAAAACAGAAAAATTTATCAAAGATTGCAACAAAGGATTGTTTGAATGATGATAAAGAGCCTTGATCAACTTCCAGACAAATTCAAGCTGACCTTCAGGCACAGGGTACAAATGTGTCAGCTTGCACTATACGTCACCATCTGAATGAAAAGGGACGCTATGGTAGGAGACCCAGGAGGACCCCACTGCTGACACAGAAACATAAAAAAGCCAGATTGGAGTTTGCAAAAACTTACCTGAGGAAGCCAAAATCCTTTTCAAAGAATGTACTGTGGACAGACAAAACAAAATTACAGCTTTTTGATAAAACCCATCATGCTACTGTTTTCAGAAAAAGAAATGAGGCTTTTAAAGAAAATAATACAGTCCCTACAGGCAAACATGGTGGAGGTTCACTGATGTTTTGGGGTTGCTTTGCTGCTTCAGGCACTGGATGTCTTGACTGTGTGCATGGCATTATAAAATCTGAAGACTACCAAAGAATTCCGTGGGGCAATGTAGAGACCAGTGTCAAAAAGTATAGTCTCCATCAGAGGTTATGGGTCTTACAGCAGGACAATGACCCAAAGCACAAGTCAAAAAGCACCCAGAAATGGTTTAAGACAAAGCGCTGGAGAGTACTGAACTGGCCAGCAATGAGTCCAGATCTCAATCTCATAAAACACCTGTTGAGAGATCTCAAAACAGCAGTTGGGAAAAGGAACTCTTCCAATCTGAGGGATCTGGAGCAGTTGGAAAAAGAAGAGTGGTCCAAAATTCTAGTAGAGAGGTGTAAGAAACTCATTGATGGTTACAGGAAGCAATTGATTTCATGTATTTTTTTCCAAGGGGTGTGCTACCAAATATTAAATTAAGGGTGCCAATAATTTTGTCCCGTCCATGTTTGGAGTTTTGCATGGAATATTTAGATTTTGATTTTTGTCTCCACTTTTTTGTGTCATACCAATACAAACAACAAAAAATAAACATGAGAATACCTAAACATTTGTAATTGCAACAATTTTCTCGGTGAAGTGATGCATTATCTGACAGAAATGCAGGGGTGCCAATATTTTTGGCCATGACTGTATATATATATATATATATATATATATACATGTATATAGACGTACTGTAACTTTTGTATTCAATATTTTTTCGAATAATTTTTTATTAGACAATGTTACTATAAGTGTAAGTGTACTTTGTAATATATTTTTGTGTTTTGTGCAATTTTTTATTTTCGCAAAACATTTAACCACAGCTCTGAAGACGCAATAATGATTCTAATGTAAACTGCAATTGCGCTCAACTTGTAATATGAGCAATATGCCCGATGAGTGCAAACCCATTTCTCTGACAGTCAGATACTCTATTCTCAACACCTCCACATTTGTGGAATATAGAATTGTTCAGGCTTGAGTGACTGAAATCTGTGTAGTTGTCTGTGAGTTCTGGTGAGTGTCAAGGGCTATGAGTTATGTAGACTTGTGATGTGTACCCAGTCCAGTTTGAGACTGAAGTCCCTTTCCATGTTCTGTATGTGTCTAGGGAAATTACAAAAGGGTCTGTTTCACCCTTGTTCGTATCACAGTTTGTTTGAATGAGGTTTGTATTGTATGGTTGATAGGAATCCAGGGAGGAAGAGACTTTGACGTGGTCCTGGACCTATCAACAGGTACTCTTGTTAACTAGTTCTTAGAAGTTGGGGATCTGCTAGTGTTCCTAATTCTTGCTCATACACAGTATTGTGTGACTTACTTCTGAAGAGATTGAGTCATTCTCCGGGGTCTGGTCCTAAGGTGCCACAAATACTTTGCTTAGTGCCACAGACTGTGAAGTTTCAGCTTCCTCCTTGTTCGGTGCACCCTCCTCAGGCCTCCAGAGTCTGTCTAACTCAATCCTGTAGTTCGGTGCACTCAAGAGCCCAGAAATAGGGTATAGCTTCTCCAGCTTGAATACCCTCCTTAGAGCTCTCAGCTCACCACCTACGTGGTCCACTGCTATCGATTAGTGTCAACCCTCTTGGTAGACTGCGTAAATTTTCCTCTATGGGTAATCCTGTACCGTACTACACTTACAATCCATCCAATGCAGCTTTTACAATCCAGAGAGCACCAGAACCAGATATTTGAATTGAAAGTCCAATTTATTGAGAAATACTGTTAAAACAATTCATGACAAATTGAAACTGAGAGTGGTAGGTCACCAATGATTAGTAACCTTGGTTAAACACAGGTTAAGCGTTTCAGCAGGAATGCCGTACTCATAGCAGCTATGAGTATGGCATTCCTGCTGAAATACGCAAGCTGTGTTTAACACAGGTTGCTAATTATCAGGGACCATCTTCTTTCCAATGAGCAATCTTGTGTATTGGCTTGTTTCTGCTTCAAATAGCTGCACTCACTCACCCTAACTCTAATCCATACATCTACTGTGTGAAATCTTTATAATTTTAATATCTTTATAGTTTTTACATTGGCTTGAAGGGTTTTCATGTAGCTACAGGCTGTAGAGAGCCGAAGAGCAAGAACAAAGAAATACAATTAATAATTATTTATTTTTAATTAAGAAATGCACAATAAAGATGTATGGAAAGATGAAATATTTTCCAACTCCCATTATTCCTAAGTGACTTCTCTGTACCAAACTTAAAAAAGGCACAACTTGCACTAATAAAAATATATTTTATAATCCTTAGTCACAACCTGTCTATCCTTCCTTCCTTTCGCTTCTACTTTTGTCACATTTAAAGTTCCTTATAGTCAGTGAATGTCACAATAATTTACTTATGGAGGTTAAGGTTCAGGGAGAGTATTCTCTGTATGCTTGCAGTTTTTCAGTCCAGGAAATGAACCCTATCCTGTTCTTTCAGTAGTTTCCTTTGCTCAGATAAACTTTCAGATACAACATGCAATTTTCAGAGATTTTTCAATTTAGTTCTTTTTTTAATTTAGTTATTTTATTTATAATGCGCCAACATATTCCGCAGTGCTGTCAATGGATACAATTCATTTCCATAAAAGAATGATACAAAATTTGTAAAAGATAAGTGGGCCCTATTCCCATGGGAATTTACCATCTAGAAGGGTAGGCAGGTGAGAAACAGGAGCTGGGGACTGCAAGGGTAATAATTATGTTTATACAGAGTTAGATGAAAGCAATTATTAGGAAAGTTGAATTAGTTTGTTGTTGATTTGGGTGGTAGGCTTCCCTGAACAAAAATGTCTTTATGGGGTGTTTAAAAAAAAAAAAAGCACATTTAGGGAAAATCTGACAGCGAGAAGGAGAGCATTCCAGAGGTGTACGAGAGAAGTCCTGCAGTCTAGAATGGGAAGATGGGATAATTAAAGATACAAGAAGCAGGTCATTGTTGGATCTTAGTGGGCGGGCTAGAGTATATTTGTTGATTAGTGATGATAGGTAGTGGGCAGCAGCATTGGTAAGGGCTTTGTAGGTCAGGGTGAGAATTTTTAATTTAATTCTGCTGTGTATGGGGAATTAGCCTGACAGAGGCATTTAGGATGGATTGAAGAAGGTAGAGGTGGGAAAGAGGAAGACGAGTGAGTAGGTGATTGTAGTTGTCGAGAAATTGCAAGGGAGTTGATTATATGCTTTGTGGTGTCAGCTCTTAGAAACGGGCGAATTTTGGAAATATTGCATTGGTGGTTACTGCAAGATGAAGAAAGCGATTGGATGTGGGAGGATGAAAGAAAGATAAATCCAAAAGCAGAAGACTTGGGGTGATGGGGAGATAGTGATGCCGTCAACAGGGATAGAAAAGTCAGAAATCGGAGTAGAGCTATAGGGGGGATTAGAAGAAGCTCGGTCTTGGACATGTTAATCTTTAGGTGGTGAGATGCCATCCAGGAAGAAATGCCGGATAAGCAGTCGCTAATGTGAGAAAGGACAGATAGAGAGAGTGCAGGGGTAGAGAGGTAGATCTGGGGTTATATTTGAAGCCATAGCTGTTAATAAGTTTACCAAGTGAAGAAGTATAAATGGAGAAGAGTAGAGGACCCAGGACAGAACCTTAAGGTACTCCAACAGGCAGAAGTATTGAAGAGGAGGAGTCACCAGCAAATGATACACAAAAAGACCTGTGAGAAAGATAAGAGTGGATCCAAGAGAGAGCAGTGTCACAAAGACCAAGAGATCCAAGGGTCTATAGGAGGAGAGGGTGGTCAACTCAGAGGTCAAGTAAGATACATATAGAGTAGTGGTTGTTACTTTTAGTAGAAAGGAAATCATAAGTAACCTTGGTGAGGAGTTGGAGGGCAGGAAGTAAGGCATTTGTAAACTATTTTCTCAAGGAGTTTTGATGTTAGGGGAAGCAGTGATATGGGACAGGAGAAATAGCATCAAGGGAGGTTTTTTTTAATATGGGAGTCACATTTGCATGTTTTTAAAGATAGGAGTGAATGGGTAAGAGAAGCTGAAGATGTGAGTAAGAGCAAGAGTGTGGGTGAAAAGACAGAGAAGGAATTGGGTTGAGCGGGCAGGTAGTGAGGTGGGAGGATGATAGTAAGGAAGAAACATAATTCTCTGTCACTGGAAGAAAGATGCAGAGGGTGACAGAAGGGATGACTGAGGGTGGAGTTGGAAGAATGCAGGATAGAGTTTGGATGTTGCTTTGGATATTATGTTTGGAGTCTGCCAGCTATTGTGCTCTAAAGACAGACAGAGGGGGTGGTGCCGGTGGGTAGATGAGAGAGTTGAGCGTAGAGTCGATTAGGGTTTGAGGAAAAGTATATATAAGCTTACTTGGCTAAGTGAAGGGCAAATGTGTATAAACAAAGAATGAACTTACAGTGGATGAAATCAGGTTCAGAGCAAATTTTCCTCTAGACATGCTTAGCAGTGCAAGAGCATTTTTTGCAAGTAGCGCGTTTCAAGATGGAAACTATTTGGACTATTTTTCCGCTTGTTCAGCAAGGGCAGTTTATGTATAAAATAGGTTAGAGGGATGCTATCTTCATATTCCTTTTTACAGAAATCATTATCCTGACCTGAGGAGTAAGAGAATAAGGCAGTTTTGAGAACTATGCTTGATTTTTTTTACCTAAAGTGGTTTCTGGGTCAATATTAATCATAAGATTATAGTTCTTTTTTTGTCCTAAGACTAAGAATTCTAAAGAGAAGCTTCTCCATAACTTAAAGGGACACTCAAGTCAATATTAAACTTTCATGATTCAGATAGAGCAGCAATTTTAAAACAACTTTCCAATTTACTTTCATTAACAAAATGTGCACATTCTTTTAGATTTACACTATTGGAGTCACCGGCTCCTACTGAGCATGTCAAGAATCATAGAATATATGTATATGCATTAGTGATTGGTTGATGGCTGTCACATGGTACAGGAGTAATGAAAAAGACATAACTTCGAAATTTGTCAGAAACAAATCTACTACTTATTATTGCATTGTCTTTTTATCATGCATTTGTTGATTAGGCAAATCTACTGTATTAACTGGTCCTTTAAATGCTGCCAGAGTTTGTTAATTTTTTTAGGAAGAGTCAGAAGACTGTTTCGTAGCTTTTTGGTTAAAGCTTTTGATTCATAGGGGCCCATTTATCAAGTTCCGGACGGAGCTTGTGGGCGACTCGCCAGAAACACAATTTATGAAGCAGCGGTCTAAAGAGCAGGCGGACAGGAATCGCTGGAAATCAACCCGATCAAGTACGATCGGGTTGATTGACACCTCCCTGCTGGCGGCCGATTGGCTGCGAGTCAGCAGGGGGCGGCGTTGCACCAGCAGCTCTTGTGAGCTGCTGGTGCAATGTTAAATGCGGAGAGCGTATTGCTCTCCGCATTCAGCGAGGTCTTGCGGACCTGATCCACACTGTCGGATCAGGTCCGCAAGACCTTTGATAAATAGGCCCCATAAGGTTTATTTGTATGTGGGACATTCTCCTCCTAAATGTATTACTGCCCATTCTAATAGGTCAGTGGTAGGTTATGGCCGAATGTGCTGACAGTGTCATTTATTTGGTAGAACGAATGGTCCCGTGACATTCCTTTTGGACAATCGAATGTTGAAAATCCATTAAAATTTGGTAATGAAATGTTATTTCCGGATTTCAAATGTTACTTTAGTTTTCGAATGTTCATAATTGGATTGAATATACATATTCGAAATTTCGAATGTAACAGTCGGTTTAACAAATACTATTCAGAAGTAGTTCACGTGCTATGGAATTTAGTCAATTGATACATAATAGATACAAATATATACAGTTAAATGTTTATATTTAGCAATATTGCATAATTGGAATATTACATTTAAAGAGAACATTAGAAATACTATTACAAATATATCTGTTTGATTTTTTTTTATTTGACTATTGCATAATTCGAATAAAAAATTTGAAAAATGTGATCATTTTGTCCCGCTCTCATTACTTGTGGGCTTCCCAGCTTGGGTATTACTTTCCTAGGAGTAATGGCTTGTAGACTCTCACAAATTATTTATTATATAAAATATAATTTATGCTTACCTGATTAATTTCTTTCATGGCGGTCCATGAGACCCCGCCCATTTTTAAAAGGAATTCTGATTTTTTTTTTAAATGTATTTTCGCTAGTGGCAGTTTTAAGTATGCACCTCTATTTTTCCCTGCTCCACTTTGCTCTTATTCTTTTCTACCCATCTTCTTTCCTTGCTTGGCTATATGTCTTACCAGTTTCCAGTAAGGAGGAGGGGTTTTAAGGGTTCTTGAATTTTTGGGAATCTTTGCCTCCTCCAAGTGGTCAGGAGAAGTATTTCCCATGAGTAATGGCTAGTGGACTCTCACCAATATGAGAGAAAATAATTTGTAAGTTAAGCATAAATTATATTTTTGCACTTTTATGTCCCTTTAACATAAATTGTATGCAGTTTTTTATATGTTTTTTTTTTTTTAAATTTTCAAAGAGCTTTATTGAGAGAAAAACTGTAAGCATACATATTTCGCAGGAAAAATATAAACAAGATACATCAAGATTTTCTTAATTCAAGAACAAAGAAAAGGAAATTAAAGTCAGATTCTGGATTCACCAATGTCCCATGTTACTCTCATGCTTGAACAAGCTATTCGTGGTGTTGACTATGAATGATTGTTTTTCTGCCATGTCTGTCAACTGGCGTCATCCAATCTTTATTTTATTAACTGGTGGTGAAACGGAGTACACACCTCTTCTTTATGAAAACCATAAACCTAATGTAACATAAAACATCATTTTTTACATGAATAAAAACTGTTGCCTTCTGCTGGTTAACCTAGTTCATGTCTGTGTGATGTTATGAGTCCCCAGGGCTGGTCCTTCGTTTGGCATTCTCCCCACTGTAGCAACATGATCTTGTGTGTGTCTATAGTACCGTTCTGTAGGTGATGATACCTTTCTAGGTTCTGCTTCCATTCCTTAACTGTTGGAATTATTTTACTTTTCCAGTGCTTGGGTATCAGCATCTTTGCCCCATTCAGCATAACTAGTCGTAGGGCGTTAGAAGCCTTGCTCTCAAGATGAGGTAATGAGAGAAACAACAAGGTTTTAGGGTTCTTTTGTAAGGGCTTCCCTGTTGCTATCCTGATATGATTGAGTATTTCAGTCCAGAACCGGTTGAGGACAGGACAGTCCCACCATATGTGCGTCAATGTACCCTCCCCCCCACACTCCCTCCAGCACTTTCCGGGAGTTGTTTTATAAATTTGTTTTAGTCTGCTAGGGGTAAGATACCATCGTGATATGAATTTATAACTGGATTCCTGTACTCCAGTCGAGACTGAAGATCTCTTTGTGATCTGGAATGCTGTTAACCAGTCCTTGCAACTTAATGTCAGTGTTTAGTTATTTTTCCAAAGCCTTTGTATACGTGGGTAAGGTTTGTGCATCTTCTATTAGCAGTAATTTGTATAAGATAGATATTGCGTGGTCAGTCGATGTGTCTTGTAGGCATAGTTTTTCATATGGAGTGGCCAGTCTGAGCATGTCATGTTTTTGCCTGTGTGTCGTCACGGTAGTGGTTTAGCTGTGAGTGTGCTAGCCAGTTCATACCAATTCCCATCCCTGTCTCTCTCATCTGTTCAAGTGTCTTCACCTTCCCTCTCTCAACTATTGTTGAGATTGATCTTTCTTTAAGAGGTGTTCTATGATGAATATTTGTTTCCCTACCAGTCCACGTGATCGCAGGATTATTATATATGTGGGGTCAAGGGGAAAAATGTGATGATATGTTTGTTGATGTTTTCATTAATTTGTCCCAGCTGGTAAAGAAATCTACATATAAACGGGTATTTGTTCACTGCATCAGGTCTGTCCTTTTTGACAGCAAAGTTGTACCTCCAGCATTCCCAGTTCCCAATATGGAACAATCCAGCTGTACCCATCTTTTGTCATGTTCATTACTACACCAGTCTAGTAGCGTTCGTAGAGTAATAGTTTTTTGTATGTCATTATATTGGGGAATCCCAATCCCCCCCTGTCTCTTGGAAGGTAGAGAGTTTTCCTAGCTATTCTAGGTCTAATACCTCCCCATACATATTGTTCTATCATGTTTTGGAGTCTGGGTAGGAATTGTAATGGTAGTGGTATGGGTGTTGATTGTAGCAGGTAAAGGAGTCTCGGCAAGACATTCATCTTAATGACATTAATCCTGCCTAGCATGATATTGTCTTGTTCTTCCAGTTTGACAAGTCAGCTACCAGTTTTGCCCTCTAAATGTTTGTAATTCGCCTGAAAAATCTCCTGCTGGTCCGGTGATATGTATATACCTAGGTATTTCATGCTGGTGTTTTGTCTTCTGAGTGGGCATTCCTTTAATGTTTTGTTAAGCACCTCCTCGTTGCAAGTTATATTCAGCAACTCTGATTTTGAGAGGTTCAATTGAAAATTGGACACCTTTCCCATAGTCTCTGAAAGTCTCTAACACTCTAGGCAGTGATTGATCAATGTTAGTCAGTGTAAGCAGGATATCATCCGCATATAATGCCAATTTGTAGTTACTATTTGCTATGGTGATTCCTGTCACTAACTCGTCTGCTCTAATTCTATGTGCCAATACTTCTATTGCGATCGCAAATAATATGGGGGAGAGAGGGCAGCCCTGTCGTGTTCCATTTCTAATTTTGAGGTCTTTCCGAGAGTATGCCATTCACCTTTACTCGTGTTGTTGGGTTCTGATATAATGTGAAAATTAACCGAATGAAAGAGTCGCTGAATTTCATTTTGTGGAGGGACAGCTTTGAGAAAGAGCCAGTTTACCCTGTTCGAACGCTTCTCAGCGTCTGTGGATATAAGGGCCATCGTTGGTTGTTGTGTTTGGGCGTAATGGTTAATTGAAATGTCCTAAGGGTATTGTCCCGAGCTTCTCGGCCCGGAACAAATCCCACCTGGGTCTGGATGTATTAAGTTAGGGAGGTGTTTAGTTTATTCTGGTGGCTAATATTTTTGCAAATATTTTGATGTCCGAATTTTGAAGCGATATGGGTCTATAATTTTCTGGCCTGTCTAAAGTTTTCCCCGGCTTGGGAAGAACCTTAATATGAGCTTCCAACATACTATCTGTAAATCCCCCCTCCCTTAAACAGTGAGTTAAACAGCGCGTCAGTGGGGCCAACATGTGGTGTATGTAGGCCTTATAGTATTTTATACTAATACCATCTGCCTGGGGCTTTTGCCGTTCAGCATTTTTGTAATGGCTGCCTTTGATCTCTTCTGGGGTAATTTGTGAGTCTAATTTTTTCCGCTTTGTCCCGGTTTAGTTCATTAAGTTGTATGCCTGCTAAAAAGCTTCTAATGTCTTCCTGTTTGCTTTCCATCTGAATGTTATATAGCGCCTCATAGTACCTTCTAAAGTTGTCAGCTATTTGTAAACTATCTTTGTGTATGTTCCCTGTGGAATCTGTCAATGTGTGGACATGAGTGTCTAGCTGTTTTCTCTTGAGGGCTTTCACCAAGGATGTACCCGTTTATTATTGACATCAAAATACCTTTGTTGCAATCTGTCCGCCTCTCCTTTGGTATTCTTTTTATCAGTGTGATTGTTAAGTTCTGATTTGGCTGCCAGTCAGTCCTGTATAAACACGGCTACAGCGTCAGGTTGCTTTTTAAGTTCCGATTCCCAGTATCTAATTTGTGATGTGGTAGAGTTTACGAATTGCCTATTGTTTTTGGTTTCTCTGGCTTTGTGTCTTATCAACTCACCCCGTACTACGCATTTATGTACTTCCCCAAAGTATCGCAAGGAGCTGCATCCCCATTCGTATTTTCTCTAAATTAATGTCCTATTACTGTGTCTATTTCAGTAGCTATCAGCGGGTCGTCCAACATGTGCTCGTCCAACCTCCATAGAACGGTTTAATAGGCACATTTGGCCAGTTGATCATGCATCGCACTGGCACATGATCTGACCACGTGGTTGGTAATTATAGTGGAGTCTTCCATCAAGGCTAAACCTATTTGATCTGTAAACACGTAGTCAATTCTGGTATAAAGGTTGTGTGGATGGCAGTAGAATGTGTAGTCTCTTGTGTGTGGATGCTTTATCCCTCCACCCAAGACTCATTTAGTCTAGTTGATGTAATTGTGCTTGTATTGCTTTTATCACTTTTGGGATGTACTAGTTTTTACCCTAGTGATGTGTCATGTAATGGGTCCCGTGGTAGATTAAAGTCTCCCCCCATTATATAATGCCTTTTGCATGTTCCAGATATCAGCTGGAGACTTGTTTGAACAGCAGTTGCTGTCTTGTGTTTGAAAAAGCAACAACATATTCCAAGAGCGCCAACTAAAGGCAAAGGAAAATTCTAACAGATGAATCAATAATTATCAAACATTATCAAACATTTATTCAACTATAGTTAATATCATGGATCCATGTAACATATATACTAAAATAGCTAAAACATTCACAGTACTAACAGATAAATAATAATTGCTAAAAACACAATAATTGTTAAAAACACAATATAAGGGTATGTCACCAATTGCGGGGGATATACAAGGTAAGAGTCATATAAAATGATATTTGAGGATAAGATGGTCCAATAAGTCAAATGGAGTCTATATATATAAAATTAAAAAAGTCCAGTGAATTAAATCCAGTGAAGAAAACCAGTGAAAAAAACAAATATAAAAAATAAACTGATGATGAAAGAACTTCTTGAAAAAAATTCCCTAGGAGAGATTGTGTGAAAAAATAAAAATGTAAAAATGTAAAAAATATATATAGAAATATATATATAAATTTTTTTTTTTTTAAACTTAAAAATGGGGATCCCCTAAAATCAATAAGTGTCAAAATAAGTGACAAAATATATGACAAAATAAAACAGTGTGTGTGTAAAATCCAGGTGAAAAAAATATAATATAAAAAATATAAATTGAAAATAGTGTGCATATAATATAATCCAGGTGAAAGTTTTCAGTTATTAAATGTTAATGAATAATCCTCCTTGTGGCTAAATCCATATGAATGATGGTAATGAAACTCTTTGAGCTAGTTGACTTTACTTTTCTTTTCAATATAAACTCTGGTAATCCCTGTAAATCAAAAAAAATAACATAGTGCAAATAAAGTTTCAAAAAGCAGGAAATAATGAAATAATGCTCACCAAAAAAGTCAACGCGTTTTTCGGCTCTTTAACAGGCCTTTTTTCAAGACTGTCTTGTGTTTTGGTAAATATACATTCACCATTGTAAAGAGTGTGTTGTAGAGAAGGCTGACTACTATTATGTATGACCCGTTAGGGTCTTTAAGGATGGTAGTCGGGTTTGGAAATGTACGTTGCTCCTCAGGAAGATACCCACCCACCTTTCTTGGAGTTGCTGATGCTAGGAAAACAGTTTTGTACCTATTGTTAATGAATTTAGGTTCTCTTTCTTTCCAAAGTGGGGTCTCTTGTATATATCTATGTCCCCCAAGTCTTTGTTCAACTGTCTAAAGGCTATTGAACGTTTTTCTCTGGGCTGTTAAGCCCCTTTGAATTTATGGTCATCAGCTTTATAGATCTCGACTGCATAGTGAAGTATTTAACTCACACACTACTCTCGTACCAATAGGTTACTGTTCTAAGCTAGTGAGTTCTACAGCTCAATAGGTGATTTTCTTTGGTGTGGTTAAATATATAGTACTCTGAGTTCTCTCAGCCTGTGGTATATATGTTGTTTTCTTTTTGTATGTTATACGTGTGGTGTTGCTGGGACAGGAAGTCATTTGTATGTTTGTTTAAAACCAATGCAAAAGGCATAACTATTACAATTAATCTGGCAGCTAAGTTACAGCCGGCAGACAACAATGTTTAGTAAATTTCAATAATCAAACACAAGTATCAACTTTTGCTACTATACAATGCAGCTCGTATCAAACAATGCAATACCAAACAGTACAATATAATTGAGGCAATACCCAGTCCCCCATACTGACCTGTGAAAAACAAAAATAACATTTTGAAATTTTAGCATACGACCTGTTCATTGACTTTTCAGATTCAGAGTCCCATTTCAACTATCAGAGTTCACTGTATCATTCAACAGGCATATTATTGTCGTCTTCAACTACTCCAGGCTGCGATTTTGTAGCTGTCTCATCGTTGTGAGCTGTATCCACGAAGTGGTGGCCTAGTTTCTGCATGTTTCCCAGGTTCTTGTGTTTGGATGTTGATTGCAAAACTTCACAAAAATGTGTAAGATCCTCTTTTCTTCTAAGGATGGCTGTTGTATTCCCTTTGTTCGCTATTATGCTAACTGGGAAGCCCCACTTATATGCAATTTTCTTGTTCTCTCAGGGGTGCTGGCGATGTAGCTAAGTTCTCTCCGCTTTTGAAGAGTTGTTGGGCTAAGGTCCTGAAAGATTTGAATCCGATTTCCTGCGTGTGTAATATTTTGTCTCATTCTGGCGTGTCTCAATATCTCCTCTTTGTCTTTGAAGTAGAGCAGTTTAATTATGACATCTCTCGGGGGTGCTTTTGGCGGTGGTTTTGCCCTTAGGGCTCTGTGTGCCCTTTCAAGTACCATTTCGGGTGCACTGTTGTCTCCCTTTATTGTTCTGAATAAATCTTGCAAGCACCCCTCTAGCGCCACTGGCTGTACAGTCTCTGGTATACCCCTTATTCTTAAATTGTTTCTCCTTCCCCTATTATCTAGGTCTTCAACCTTTTCTAGCAGGTGTTGTATGGTTTCTTCTTGATCATATGCCAATCTGGACATGTGCTGGATGTCCGTATCCATTGTTTTATGACTTTCTTCTAAGGTAGATACCCTTGAGTTACCCGTACTAAATCTTTCTTCAGATCGCCATACCAATTTTTCACTTCTGACACTATTTCTTTGAGATCATTTTTAGTACAAAGAGGCAGGTAGGTCTTCTTTTGTGAGGCTTATATGCTAGTATTTTGTGTTGGTGTCTCTGTGTGATAATTTTGTTGCTTTTTTTATATCAGTTGTTGTTGGTGTGACATCCAGGGGTGAATTCAATTGGGTTTGAGGTATTGCTGTAGCGATTCTAGAGCATGGAGTGCTCTCAACCTTATTGCGCTTTCGTCTGGCATAATTTTAATTGTGGCTAAAGATATTTTAAGGTGGGGGGCGGAGCTAGCCGCCAAGCTGGATGAGACGTGTTCCTGGAGAGGCTCTCTCTCTTAATTGCAAATAACTAGTATTTTTTGAGAAAGGACTGATTGGGGACCTTTATAACTCCCTCTAAAGTGAGTGAGATACCTCCTGAGATTAGGTCTGGGGTTCAAATAGAGGTATATAGCCTCCGAAACTCAGCCTCCCATTGATTGCGGCGGGAGGACCGGCCCTGCCGGGCGGAGACTGTGGCGCAACTAACGTTCACGGAACAAGAACCTGGCTATATTGAGCTTGGCTGGGGACTACCCATCAAAATACCTCCTGTCTCTGCCGCTGCTGGTCCAGAGGGTCGGAGCTCCGCTCGGACGGCAGTCGGCAGACTGACAGGTAAAACGGAGGGGAATCGGGAGTCTCCCGCAATACCGCACCCATCTTCGGTTCTGACCCCTGGAGGTGTTGGAGAGCTTCACTCTCGACGATCCCGCAGCCTGCTGCTTTTTCGAGCCTCTGGGAACTATACAGCGATACCTTTTGCAGTAAAGAGCGCCTTCCAAATTTCTGGCGCGAACACCCGCCATCTTGCGGCCCAGCCTTCCGACAATACCAGCCTCCTAGGTAGCGGAGGACAAGAGTGCTCTGCATGACATCATCTGCGAGGAGCTGGTAAGACTCACTTGTTTGTCTGTATTGGTGCTTAGAGACGCTCCTCACCCTGCCACTGACCCACCTGTTAGCGAGGTGAAAGCAAGCTAGCAGTAGCGCAGTGATATAGTCCGGAGGGTCGGGGCTCCGCTCCAGACATACCTGATCATAACCTTTGCTGACGAGCTGAGTAACTCTTATAATACTGTCACAACACCGGGAAGACTAACGAATTACACCCCCTTATAGAGGTCACACTAGCACTGGCTGGTTTTTCAAGAGAGGGGGGACAGTAAAGGGCTCCCCACAAGACTGTCAATTAGGGAGCAACTAGATGTGCATGAATCTACCTTGCCAATCACTGCTGTTAAGGAGTCCCCTGATTACTGTAAAACTGGGCAGTACATTAAAAGTCTTAGGACACTGTCAGCTGCGCATATCCGCATCAGTGAACAGCCTGCACTTACTCACAAACCATAGCACAGAGAGCTGCCTACCATAGATACAAGGAGAACTGCCCTAAGCCATTCTTCCTGGCTCACTATACAACCCCCATAAAAGTCAGCATCCTGCCACATAAGCACCCCACGTTCACCTCCTGTCCCTGGACCCCATGCCACGGAGGACAATCACAGACGTTCGACATCCACACTAATTTACCCATTTTAAAAGGCTGAGTGGTCTCAAAAGGATCAGCCTTGAGAGTCTTACATTCAGTAACATAGAACTGTGAATCCTCTCTTACTGCATAACCAGAGAAGTAAATAATTGACCCCACCTTTGGGTAATAACTTACACAGCTTCCTTCTGGGTCAGATAACCCAGAGAACCCAATCTCTGCTACTTCACTCACACTCCATTCCTTGGAGACCGAGGGACACTTATTTTGAATCCTACTAAAAATATAAATGTGAAGGCTGCAGCGTCAGCGCAATTGTCCTTAGGCCTCATACCTAAGGTGTATGTCACTTTATAACAATTGTTCCCTTCCACAGGTCTTCCACAGATCCTAACAGGCTATTAGGCCTCTATCTCTCAGAGGCCTAGATTAGAGTGAAGTGCTTTTATCCTATTTGATTGTATTGCTTCTTGCATAACTTTTGTCTCTCCTCCACAGGTCTTGTGATTCCACTTTGCCTGAACCCCAGTTGTTCCTGTCTGTTTATTGCACTTACCCGAATTATTTACTATCTGAGGAAGCAAACTTAGCTTCACGGTCTGTGCACTAGCTGACAGGGGCCACTGCTCCGGGTGATCCAGGTTTATAAGCCCGTCTGTGTATCACTCTCACTCTCTCACCTCATATTTTGACACAGTCAGGTTCGCCCCTACTGAACTAACAATACACCTGTGGTATATTGACTGATTTCTATATCCTACTGCCTAACCCCTCACCTCCCCGCTCCCACCCGGCTTGTCCGGGTGGGTCACCTCCAACTCCCTTCTCCCTTCCTTCGGGTCGTATCCCCCTGCTCCCCGAGGTGAGGGACTAGCGTGGTGGTGACAAAACTGTACACTCATGTAATTTCTCGTCTCGATGTGTGAATCAGCCCTGCTCCAACTATGCGATAGGTACTATGTAAACTACGTGCTTGATTTTAGTATGTATAACCCTTGAATTTCTTTCAAAACAGCAGGATATTGCTTTTGAGCCCTCAGAGATTTACTACCTTGCCTTCCAGAGATCTAATCATTAATCTATAAGATGCCTCACATGATAAGAAACATTCAAAGTCAACCCCAAACCTAGAAGACAGTATTTGACCATTTTGCCCACGTTCTAAGGAACCCCCATCCACCAGGAGGCGAAATGAGTGAACCAGGATTCCCAAGATGAAGAATCTCAATCTAGCCACACTCAGCATCTTCCTCCCAACATTACATTACAGAATCATCGCTCAAGAAACTCCTGCCAGCTCAGACTAAGTCCATCACCCAAGAAATCCACGCAGCTCTGCTGAACTCAAAAAGGAAATTTCAGAAATTGTTGACGAGGTTGATGCGCTGGAGCGCAAGCAAGATGATCAAGCTGTGGGACCAATCCAACATCCTGGCCTATGCTGAAAATCTGGCTGAGCAGATCTCACAATTAGAAATCAAAACTGGCTGACGATGGAGGACAGATCGAGGCGAAGTAATATCAGATTCAGAGGAGTCCCAGAACGGTGGCTCCAGCAGATATCCAAGGCTACCTCCAGGACCTCTTCAAAGAGCTGATAGGCACCCTGAAGGCCTATCTGGCACAATGGAGAGAGCGCATAGGGCTTTGCGCCCCAGGTCGGTGAGTTTGACAAGCCGAGGGACATTGTGGTGTGATTTTCAAAGCTACTTAATATAAAGATCGCCTCCGTCAAGCTGCTTATCGTAACCAAACCTAAGTGGAAGGTTCGAGGGGGTACAAATATTACCTGACCTTTCAGCACACACCCTCCAACAGCGTCGACACTTCCAGTCAGTGACCACTGCTCTGCGCAAGGGCTAACTACCGATATCGATGGGGGGTATCCCACCAGACTCATAGTTACCAAAGACAACCAGTCCATAACCATCACTACACCCTCGCAGGGTACGACTCTGCTGGCCTCATGGGGTTTATTAGTCGACCCCCAAAATGTACGTGCTCAACCCTCAATCTGCCTTGAGAGCTTCAGCTCTGAATGGTCAACAAAAGAACAAAGATAAAAAGACCCAAGACACAACATCTGCAAGTTTCTCAAGGACATTCTGAGCCTGCTGAATAGGGCTCCCTTCAAAGTTACTTGACCTAGTTTAGAAATAAGTCGGCTATTGGGTCTCTCCTGATGGTTCCTTCTGACTAGCCTGCATCCTGAGGCAGGCAGGGTTCCTGTGAGACTCTATAAGCCGCCACAATGTTCACCTTTTTGGAATAAGTTATATATTATAAGTTATGATAAGTTATGTTATCTGCTGTTTTGTAATTGTTTTGATTTAAGCACTTTATAGAATGACAAATACGTCCCTGGAGCGGGGCTGACGTTTCTGCTTCGCTGTGCTAGCTCCGGAGCTGTTCATTCAGCCCCCCAATTGAAGCCCACACTAGGGCTCTCTTGAGGTGGGACTACTTCCACCCAGCACCAGAGGCACTGCTAAGTGCCCTCCTCTCCTACTTATCTTTCCCCCCCCTCTTCATTTCCCCCATTTTTGTCTTCCAGACGCTAAGTACTACGACTTCCCGGCCCCCCAACTCTCAATCACTACTAGACATGACCTCCTCTCCTTTGAGGTTTCTAACCCAAAAGCGTTAGAGGACTTAATACTCCTTTAAGAGAAGTCTCCTATTGCGCTCGTTGAAGCACCACAACCCTGACATAGTGTTTCCTCCAAGAGACCGCAGTTGGTTAAACGATGAACGATCAGACTCTCCTCTAGGGAGTTACACGCACATCGAACATGCTCCCTTCTACCAAAAAAGCCAGGGGCACTGCAATCCTCTTACATAAGAGACTAGCTATTGAACACAGTCAAGACCATCAGAGACCCACAGGCCAGATATATTATCCTAATCTGTAACATTAACCAAGTGCTCTATACACTCGTAGTCAGTCTACCTACCCAACACTCATCAACCTAAGTGCCTCAAACACATTCTCCATGTCATCTCTCAGCACAAACAAAGGCAGGGTCATTATCTCGGGCGACTTCAACATGACTTGGGAAACGAAACTAGATAGAAAATCCTCTGACTTAGCTAGGGCTCCTCCCCCTATGGAACGGCTTGCAGCGAAATTCCATACACTTATGACAGGCTCAGGGTTCTTTGACATTTGGAGGGCTATTCACACTCAGGACAGAGACTACACACATTACTCACAGCCACATCGACAATACGCCAGACTTGACTACATATTCTCTACGGCAGACTCCCTAGATCTAATCACTAACACGGCCATTCATATTTGCCCTTGGTCCGATCACGACTGCGTTACCGTCGACCTCATATCCTCAAATACCACTCGCTCTAGACCCTCCTGGCGCATGCCCCACAACCTTTTGCAAGATATCCCCCTCAGAGAAAAATTACGTACAGAAATTAGACACTTTCTAGAAATCAATGACCGGGCACAAGTGGGTGATGACACCCTTTGGGGAGCTACTAAAGCTACCATAAGAGGCTTAATGATCTCTGAACAGGCTAAACTACGAAGCAAGTGGGACTCTCGCTGTCTCAGTCTCACATTAAACTTATAGAATTAGAGGCCCTAAATAGAGTAAAGCCTACTAACTCCTTAACGACCCAAATCACCAACATTAAAAATCACATATCTCAGCTAGAGCTTCGGACAACCCAGGACAACTTAACTAAACTTAAGCAACTATACTTCTATAAGGGCAATAAGGCGGATACTCTCTTAGCCAATAAACTTAGAAACAGAACTAGTATCGCACGTATTCATGGCATTGTTAAAGGAGGTTCCCTTCTTAAAATTCCCTCACAAATCGGGGAGGCTTTTGCTCCAACCTCTATAACATAGAAAAAACTGAGAACCCCCCAGTGACCTCAGAAGACTCCATTCGTGAGTACTTAAAAGCATTGAACCTACCGTCCCTCCCACCCGATCAAAAAGACACCTTAAATTCACCATTCACCCTTAGAGAGGTGCAACTGGTTATCAAGAACTCTAAATCATTTAAATCACCTGGTCCAGACGGCTTCCCAGTGCATTTCTATAGAACCTATATCCAAGAACTCTCCCCCCTGCTTCTTAGACTCTTCAATTTAGCCAGAAATGAAGGCAAATTTAGGAGTGAATTCCTTGAAGCCACTATTGTGACCATACTGAAACCTAATAAAGACCCCTCTCTCTGTGCCAGCTATAGGCCAATCTCGCTAATCAACACTGATATTAAGTTCTTCTCCAAAATTCTAGCTAACCGTATTGCCAACCTCCTCCCCTATTTAATCAATCCAGACCAAGTTGTATTTATTCCCAAAAGAGAGGGTCCAGATAATACTAAAAGACTCTTGAATGTGATGTCCCTGTCGTCCAGCCTTAATAAACCTATGGCGATTATATCATTAGACGCAGAAAAGGCCTTTGATCGGGTGAGATGGCGGTTTCTGTGGGAAGTACTTGATGCCTTTCAATTCCCGAGTTCCCTCATGGGAGCAATTAAAGCCCTATATTCTACTCCCTCCGCTTCGGTAAAGGGACTGGGTTTCCAAACCCCCCCTTTTCAAATCTCCAATGGGACTAGGCAGGGTTGTCCCCTGTCACCCCTACTTTTCGCGCTGGCCATAGAGCCGTTGGCAGAACAAATTAGACTTGACCCACACATGAGTGGGATTACCCTATGTGGCACCAAGCACAATATAGCTTTATTTGCGGACGATATCACCCTTTTCTCTTCAGATCTCGCGTCCACTCTCCCTAGACTCTTACTGATAGTTAAGGAATTTAGTGCCCACTCTCATTACAAACTAAACATTCCCAAAACTGAGATCTACACCCAAGGCTTCCAGAGCTCGTCTATGGCCCCTTTAAAAACCAAATATCCTTTTAGATGGTCGGACACTTCAGTGACCCACTTAGGAGTCAAATTATCCAATGACTTTCCCCGGATTATCAGGGACAATTACCTTTCTTTGCTATCGGAGCTTCGCTCCCTCAGCAAGAGCTGGAACCTCTCGCAAGTTTCGTGGTTAGGGCGGATAGCAGCATTAAAGATGTCTTTTTTGCCTCGTCTCACATACTTATTCCGCTGTCTGCCAATCAGAGTTCCCAGGCACATTCTATTACAGTTTCAGAGTGAAATTACTAAACATATATGGCAGGGCAAGCCCCCAAGGGTGGCGCAGAGAGTGCTGCAGCTACCTAGGTCAAAGGGCGGTCTGGGCTCTCCCTCCATAGTAAGATACTACGAGGGAGCCATGCTCACCCATGTCTCCCAATGGGGAGTCATGCAACCTTCCTGCAAATGGCACTCCATTGAACAGGCTTCACTTCCCTATAACCTAACTTTGCGTGACCTGATTTGGACGCCGACCCATTGCCGTAGGGAACTATCCCTGATAAACCCCATCATCCAGGAATGCCTGCAATTCTGGGACAAAATCCGCCACTCTAGACAAATTGCCCCTCACCCCTCTCCCATAACCTCATTGTCCGGCCTATTAGTAGGCCTACAGGATGCCCATCCTCTGAGATGGACCCAAATCGGAATAAAGGTGGTCTCGGACCTCTGGCTACCGACATCGGAGTGCGGATTTAAATCTGCGTCCCAATTGGGGGCTGATGTGGCCTTACCCCATATCCTGAAATTTGAATATTACAGAATTAAAAGCTTTCTGACCGCCTGGGGCTTCAAGCCTCAGTCAAATCGCCCACTGACCCCGTGGGAGTCCACTTGGAACCTAGGAAAGAGGCTATATAGACCCCTCTCCAGACATTACACCCTGTTGGACTCTGAACCAAACCCAGATCCGGCCCCCCACCTTGCCAAGTGGTGCCCCCTGCTAGACAAACCGCTCACAGTTGATGATTGGGAACAAGCACTTGAACTAACCAAAAAAGCTGTACATTGCACCACCCTATTTGAAACTTATTATAAGTTGGTGGCCCATTGATACTATGTGCCCACCAGGCTAGCTAAAATATTCCCTAGCGCATCTCCGTACTGTTGGAGAGGTTGTGGTCAGAGAGGGGATTCTTTACACATTTGGTGGGGGTGCCCTAAAATACGCCCTTTATGGACAAAATGCTTTGGAGCCCTTTCCAAACTGGGAATCTCCTTACGTAGCTCCCCTGCAGTTGCCCTACTACATATAGGTATCCATTCTATCCCTAAACACCATGCTTACATTAGTATATACCTCTTCATGTCCATCAAACACCTGATTGCCTGTGACTGGAAATCAGAGCCCTCACCTAGTTGGACGAGAGTTTGCTCCTATATGGCCTACTTATATAATATGGAAAAAAGCATATTTTACAACCTAGGTAATTCTGACCTATTTGAGCTTACATGGACCGACTGGAAAGACATTTATGATACAACCTGGAGACCTAATGTCCTCACTCCCTCTTAGCTTTTTCCGGAGGGAATGAGAGATCTGACCTAGGGATAGTTCTGACTAGACCCAGATGGTTTTCTTTTGAAACACCCACTTACGACCGATGACATATCAATAACCCTTCTCCCTTCCCCTTCATCTCACCCTTAGACCTTTATCCCTTCCCCCTCTTTATCTGGCCAAGAGACCTTTGGGTCTCCCCCAACTGATGTTTATAAAAGTACCACTAATTATCTTAGTTAATGATGGTGTTCTCAGTACTTCTTGAACAGTATATCTTTTATTTCACAATATATGTCTATAGACAGTTTAGAGGGACGGACTGTGTCCCTTGCATTGCTATATTTGCATCTGTATTGTTCTTTTGTTTTTTTTTTATTTCATTATTCGCAATATTTTTACTTGTAAACATGATAAGTTTAATAAAGCTCTTTTGAAAACTTAAAAAAAAAAAAAAAAAAAAAAAAAGATATTTATAAGGTGCTCTGGGAGAATATTTTAGAAGTTAGTGCATTCAATTATACACGCATCCAAATAGCCCATTCTGCTATCCTATCTGTTGAGGGCCTTTCTCCTACATGGAATGCAGCTGCAGTGTTATATATGAGACTTAACCTGTGCGTATATTATCTCCCCCCAGTCAATCTATAGTGTCTACACGCTTGCCACAATACTGCTTAGTTGCCAGTTTGCAGTAAAAAGGAATTAGCTCTCTGGTTTAACCCTCCTTTTGTGGGCCTTACTGTAAAGGGGGTTTGGGCCGTTGTGATTATATATCACTTATATGAGGAGTGTCTGCACTTACTCCGGTAAGGAGATCTCGCTGTATATATCCTCCTTTCCTCTGCTGTATATGGGTATTTTGGCAGCCTGTCGTGTCACTCGCCCGGTATTATGCTTCTCTGTTACGTTGCAAGGATCGCCTAGTACCACGTGCGCGGCTGTGATCGTGACTCCCCTTTACCGGAGCCCTTGGGCTATATAGCTTCTCTGTTTTGTTTGCTTACTGTAATGGGCTAGGCTATCTACCCTGATGTTGTGCGCCGCCTATGTTTATCGCACCTTAGCTGCGGGAGATCCGTATCTGAGTTCTGTTTTACCGGGGTCGTTGCCGCTGCAGGTGCTCACAATCTCTTCACCCCTTGTGCTTAGGTAACCTGGGCACTCTGTTTTTAAATATTTATTAAGGTCTATGCTTGCTATATGGTTGGACTTGGGGTACATGGGCCTAAGAGCTACTCACTCACACGCAGCGATTTCCCTTGCTGGCCAAGCTCCGCCATTTTTTATATGTTTTATTTTCTTGATATGTGCTTTTAAACATGTAATATAAAGTTACAAAATACTGTGAATATATATTGAATGATTTATTTTCTCTTTTATAGATTATCTTCTACAAATTAACTGTATTTTTCATGAACAGTAGAGTAATTTATGTCTTTTGTTTATCTGTATATTAAAATAACTGCCATATGTCTGTGATGTGTCTCAATCCATCTTTTAAATTTCTAATCACATTGCCAACAGCCATTGAATAGTAGTCCTCAATATTAAAGGGTCTTTTCCATGTTGGCCGCTGTCCTTTATTTGTCTGCAGTGTTCACCGCGCTGAGCACCTCAGGCAGCCAATGTCAGAACGCTATTTTGCAGTGAGGTGATCTTAGCCAATAGAGTGTTAGCTATTTGTCCTAATTGCCAGCTGCTCGCGCATGGCTATTGGCTAAGAGGTGGAAACGTCACCTCACTGAAAAATACCAGTCTGCTGTGGGCGGCCTGAGGTGCTCAGTGTGGGGGAACGCTTCAGACAAATAAAGGAACTTTCAGCATAAAGAATTTTATAAGCTGTAAGAGTGATTTATGTACCATGCAACAGTGGACCTACCTAACTGGCAAAAGTGCCTAGGCCCTGACTGCTTTTATATCTCTTGTTTCCCCATTTTTTGTTTTTGCCTGCATTTAAAGGGGACATTGTACACTAGATTTTTCGTTGCATAAATGTTGTATAGATGGTCCATTTATATAGCCCATCTGGGGTGTTTTTGTAAAAATTTATAGTTTTGCTTAATTTTAAATAACATTGTGCTAATTTTCAGACTCCTAACCAAGCCCCAAAGTATAAGATGTATACTGATGTCTACAGAATTTAGATTGCTTCTGTTTGTATAAATGGGTCTTTTTCATATGCTGGGGAGGGGACAGGGTCTGCCTCTCAGCCCCTTTCAGTGGGGTGTCCCAGCCTAACCCCACAACAGTGCTTAATTGAAAGCTTCTAAGTAAGCTTTTAAAAGTTTTATATGTTTTAACAAATAGTTAAATATGCAATGCAGTTGTAGCACACTGTAAAAGTATCGATCACTGTGAATGTTAAACTGTCTCTGTTTAAAGACAAAATGATAGCGTCTACGTGACGTATCAAACTGGTAATGACATGTACACAGTGAGTATAGTAAGTCCTTATTATCAAAAGGTGGAACTGTGGTAATGATAAAATTTGCTGGTTAATGCAGAGTAAACGGCAGTTAAGTAAATGCATGTAAATCACGGATGCAAAATAAGCCAGGTATTCTCACCACTCTGCTGCTTCTGAAGCTCCACCTTAGGATGTCCTGTTAACAGGTAGGGAGATGCTCCTCTGGTTCTGGTCAGGGACGAAGTGCCTACGGGCAGGAAACGCGTCGGACGTTTCAATTGTTCTCAGTTCACTCCTGAGCTTGTTTGCACCCTGTGATTGTTGTACTACTTACAATAAAGTTTGTGTTTTTACCTGCACCAATCGTCCTGCGGATGTGTTCAGTCCTAATACAGGTGATTTTGTTCTATATTTATATTGTTTTATATTTGTGTATACTACTGTCCCGTTAAAAATCATTTAAATGTATTTATTCTTTCATAACAAAAACAAACTATCGGCTAGATTACAAGTTTTTGTCGGTAATGGTGTGCAGTGTTAACGAGCATTTTTTTCTCACCCCTCACTTAAGACAATGCTGGTAATACAGGTTTTTTTAAACCCGGCGTTAGCTGCAAAAAAGTGATCGGAGAGCAAAATTTAGCTCCACATCTCACCTCAATACCAGCGTTGCTTACGGTAGCGGTGAGCTGGTAAAACGTGCTCGTGCACGATTTCCCCATAGGAATCAATGGGGGAAAATCGGCTGAAAAAAAACCTGCAAAAAAGCAGTGTTCAGCTTCAAACGCAGCCCCATTGATTCCTATGGGGAAATACATTTATGTCTACACCTAACACCCTAACATGAACCCCCGAGTCTAAACACCCCTAATCTTACACTTATTAACCCCTAATCTGATGCCCCCGACATCGCTGACAACTGCATTTTATTATTATCCCCTAATCTGCTGCTCCTGGACACCGGCACCACCTACATTATCCCTATGAACTCCTAATCTGCTGCCCCCAACATCGCCGACACCTACTTTTTATTTATTAACCCCTACTCTGCTGCCCCAATGTCGCCGCCACCTAACTACACTTATTAACCCCTAATCTGCTGCCCCCAGCGTCGCCACCACTATAATAAAGTTATTAACCCCTAAATCTAAGTCTAACCCTAACCCTAACACCCTGTAACTTAAATATAATTTAAATACATCTAAATAAAATTACTGTAATTAACTAAATTATTCCTATTTAAAACTAAATACTTACCTATAAAATAAACCCTAAGATAGCTAGAATATAACTAATAGTTACATTGTAGCCATTTTAGGATTTATTTTTATTTTACAGGCAACTTTGTATTTATTTTAACTAGTTACAATAGTTATTAAATAGTTATTAACTATTTAATAACTACCTAGTTAAAATAAGTACAAATTTACCTGTAAAATAAACCCTAACCTAAGTTACAATTACACCTAACACTACACTATAATTAACTTAATTACCTAAACTAACTACAATTATGTACAATTAATTAAATAAACTAAAGTACTAAACCCCCCACTAAATTACAGAAAATAATAAAATAATTACAAGAATTTTAAACTAATTACACATAATCTAATCCCCCTAATAAAATAAAAAAGCCCCCCAAAATAATAAAAAGCCCTACCCTATACTAAATTACAAATAGCTCTTAAAAGGGCTTTTTGCGGGGCATTGCCCCAAAGTAATCAGCTCTATTACCTGAAAAAAAAATGCAATACCCCCCCAACATTAAAACCCACCACCCACACACCCAACCCTAATCTAAAACCCACCCAATCCCCCTTTAATAAAACCTAACACTAACCCCTTGAAGATCACCCTACCTTGAGACGTCTTCACCCAACCGGGCAGAAGTGGTCCTCCAGACGGCCAGAAGTCTTTATCCGATCTGGGCAGAAGAGGAACTCCAGACGGGCAGAAGTCTTCATCCAGGCGGCATCTTCTATCTTCATCCATCCAAAGCGGAGCGGGTCCATCTTCAAGCCATGCGACGCGGAGCATCCTCTTCCATTCGACGACTAACACTAAATGACGGTACCTTTAAGTGACGTCATCCAAGATGGCATCCCTTCAATTCCGATTGGCCAATCGGATTGAACTTCAATCCTATTGGCTGATTGCATCAGCCAATATGATTTTTTCTACCTTAATTCCGATTGGCTGATAGAATTCTATCAGCCAATCGGAATTGAAGGGATGCCATCTTGGATGACGTCACTTAAAGGTACCGTCATTTAGTGTTAGTCGTCGGATGGAAGAGGATGCTCCGCGTCGGATGGCTTGAAGATGGACCCGCTCCGCTTTGGATGGATGAAGATAGAAGATGCCGCCTGGATGAAGACTTGTGCCTGTCTGGAGGTCCTCTTCTGCCCGGATCGGATGAAGACTTCTGGCCGTCTGGAGGACCACTTCTGCCCGGTTGGGTGAAGACGCCTCAAGGTAGGGTGATCTTCAAGGGATTAGTGTTAGGTTTTATTAAGGGGGGATTGGGTGGGTTTTAGAGTAGGGTTGAGTGTGTTGGTTGTGGGTTTTAATGTTGGGGGGTATTGTATTTTTTTTTCAGGTAATAGAGCTGATTACTTTGGGGCAATGCCCCGCAAAAGGCCCTTTTAAGGGCTTTTTGTAATTTAGTATAGGGTAGGGCTTTTTTATTATTTTGGGGGGCTTTTTTATTTTATTAGAGGGGTTAGATTAGGTGTAATTAGTTTAAAATTCTTGTAATTATTTTATTATTTTCTGTAATTTAGTTTTTTTTTTCCGTACTTTAGTTTATTTAATTTAATTATAATTAATTGTAGTTAGTTTAGGTAATTAATTTAATGATAGTGTAGTGTTAGGTGTAATTGTAACTTAGGTTAGGGTTTAATCTAAGGAGTAACTTTCGGCCCTATACATCAAAAATGTTTATTATATGCAGACAATATTATATTTACACTAAGCTCCACAATTATGTCTGTACCCTCCTCCTCAAAGAACTCTCAGACTATAAAATGCTCTCTAACTTTTCCATAAATATGGATAAATCTGTCCTGATGCCCTCTGTCACCTCGGACGTAGAGCAGCAATACCCCCTTTCAAATCTGAATCAAACTACACTACCTGGGAATTGACATAACCCCAAATCATGCTCAACTATTCAAACTATATTACACACCCTTACAATACGAAACACAAACCACACTGAATAGCTGGCATAAACAGGGACATCTCTCTTTGTAATTTTGTATACAAGGTTTCTTTGAATTGAACCGCAACTGCAGATGCTAAACAGTAAATTCGAGTAAAATATGTTTTGTATCACCTTTGAAATAAACTTTCTATGTGGCAGAAAGGATTTTTAACATTAGGTGAATTATTGCAGTTTTTGATTATCACTCAGTCCGTTAACTCACAGGAGCTGAGTGAATTTGAAAACGTATTCTCCTTTAACAAGTAGGGAGACTGCGTTAAGCACTGTTGTCAGTTAGTAAGGTGAGGCATTCATAACTGAGAGCAGCTGAGAATAGAATACACAGTGCAACTTTGTAATTGTTTCTTTTGAGAGTGGAGTCCTCAGTGACGTTAGCTGTGACCGTCATACAGGGGAGGGAGCCAATGTCCGTGACCGGAGACAACGGAAAAGCAATTTCCTTCGGTAACTCGGAGTATTAAAGCTAGATGACAGTGCAAAAACAGATACCTCGGTTTAGGAGCAATAAGTAGGAGTTCATTTTCTTGTGAAGGAAAAGAAGATATACCTTCCGTAGTAGAGATGATTCCACAGAGGTAAGTGTTACACGGAGGAAAAATTTGGAATCACACAGAAGCAGTAGTTTCAGTTTCCAAGAGAATACAAATCTGAGTTATGAAATCCTGCAGCGGAGAAAGAATGCAGTTTAGTGAACTTGCAAGTTTGTTGAAGTTGGTAAGGTTGATGTTGAAACACACAGGTATGTAGGAAGAGTTTAAAGGATGAAATCCTGTTGGAGAGAGCTCAGTGAAGCAACTAGCTGAATACAACTAATACAACTAATACTAAGCACCTGTTTCTGCAAGAGTGGTGTTTTTTAAAGGAAAAGTGGGGTTGGACTAGACACTGAGCACACATAACAGACATCCTGACATAATCCTGACACTCTTGGATGGGGCGCATAAATGTGATTAAAATGGTCTTACTCCCTAAGTTCTTATATGTTTTTTAGGTTCCTTCCACTCAAGCTGCCCCCTCCCATACCTTGTACAGCAAAAAAGTATTTTAATTATTTATCTGGTCCCACAAAAGACCAAGAGTCTCCAAGCACTTGCTATATCTCAGTAGAGAAGATGGTGGCCTTGGAGTACCGAACCTCCTTGACTATTACAAATCAACTCACCTAGCAAGAATGGTTAGCTTGGAAGCACCTCTCATACCAAAAAGGCCATTGGTCCAAATAGAATTCTTCCTAGCATGAGGTATACACGTAGGAGACACCTGCTGTATCCCGAAAAAACACAGACCGGTAAAGGTTTCCACCAACCCTTACATTGCGTCAACCATTAATATATTGGAAAAATTGTCATCATCTCTCATAACATTATCGGTCTGATATCACCTCTCTAATACCCCCCCCCCCCCCCACCCCGCACCCCCTGTCTAAACAACTTCATACTCCTACAACCCTGGCGCCCTATAGATTCAAAAAATTGAGGACAAACCATCCAACCTGCCAGTCTATCTATTACTGAGACAATGGTCTATTTTGACCCACAAATTAAGATAGCCCAACTAGCTGCCCCCCCCCTTTCACAAATAGTTTCCATTACCTCCAGGCGAGGACAATGCCATCCTACACAGCCCCCACAAAACCAAACTGACTTCTCCCGCAATGGTCTAAATCCCATATATTAATTATTTACAAACTCTTACGAGGTTCCTTTACCACTATTAGACCAGCTTATATTGTAAAATGGGAAAAAGAACTTAATATCTCACTAGCAGATACCCAATGGAATCACATCTTTAGTTTAAACCAAAAAATCATCATCTCCCTAATAATAGCTGAATCTAACTAGAAACTCCTTTCCAGGTGTTATCTCACCCCTCATTGCCTACACAGCATATTCCACAACTCATCATCACTTTGCTGGATACATTGTGGCAGGACAGGTACACTATCACATATCTGGTGGTCCTGTCCCCTTATCAAAGACTACTGGGAAAAAATTAACAACTGTATAAATACAACTTTAGGATCCTCTATTAACCTTTCCCCTACTATAGTATTACTGAACGACACTCCCCCCATCCCCTGTCTATATCGTAAAAAAAACTGCTCTATTGTATGCTGAATTGTTGCAAGACGACTCATACCCAGAATCCGACCCCCCTACTTATACCATGTGGTTAAAAGAAATGGACTATATTCTAGAGTTAGAAAAAAAATATAACACTTTTGTAGGTAAACAAGACTTTATTTCAGACGTTTATACATTTGGGAACAAAGAGACACAATTATGAGACAATATGACACTATACAATAACACAAATAAAGAGGACACATCAACTGCAAAATGGATAATGGTTACCCTACATTTCTGTAATAGAAAGTACCACCATGGTAAATTATTGTATTTATTCAACTTGTTTAACAATTTCATTTGAAGTAAATTTACTCTGCTTATAAGGAAAAGGCCGCTCCTAACTGGATTTACACCCGGACCTCACGTCAATCTGGCGTGTTAGAAACCCCAATTCTAACTCTAGGCCTATTGAGACTTAACAAGACTGATCGGAGCATTTTACGTACTGTTTTTTTTTTTGTATTGTTATTTCCTTGTTGAAAATATTATGCATTTGACAATGTATCTATGACATTTAAATCAATAAAACATTTAACTGAAAAAAACCAACATGTTGGGATAGAGACAAAATATAATAATATGTACTTTAATTGCTTTACCTGCAAATTTATACTGCAGTGTCTCACCATTAACCCTTTCTTTTTAGTTTCTGAATTGTAAAGATCTAACTCCCCCCCCCACACATTTCCTTCTATGGCTGTATCTATATCTATTGTTGTTTTGATAGAATGCAAAAGGGAATAGGGATTATCTGATGGAGCATGCGTTAGAAGCTGTGAACTCAGTTGAAATTCAATGCCTGTGTCTAAACACTGATATGTGTTTTTGAAAATTATTTTAAAATACTTGCCAGCAATTTTTTAAACATTTTTTTATGCAAACTATTTTTAAATAATTAGCCCTTTTAGGATATGCCACAGATCTCAACCTGTTTTATGTCCCTTTAAAGGGACACTAAACCCAACATTTTTCTTTCAGGATTCAGGTAGAGAATACTATTTTAAACAACATTCCAATTTACTTCTATTTTGCTTCATTCTTTAGACATCATTTGCTTAAGAAATAGCAATGAACATGGGTGAGCCAATCACATGAGGCATCTATGTGCAGCTACTAAGCCTATCTAGATATGCTTTTCAGCAAAGGATATCCAAGAGAATGAAGGAAAATAGATAATAAAAGTAAATTAGAAAATTATTTAAAATTGCATGCTTTTTTCTAAATTCTGAAAGAAAAAATTGGGTTTAATGTCCTTTTAATATAACCGTGTTAGTTATGCAAAACTGGGGAATGGGTAATAATTATCTATCTTTTTAAACAATAAACATTTTCAAGTAGACTGTCCCTTTTAACTTGTGAAAAAACTTCCGGTCCCCTCTACAACACCTCCCTGGGGCACAATGACCCTCATGCAGAGGACACCTGTACTGTGTCAAACAGGTGATTAAAATCGTTATAACACTTATAACCCAGAAGAGAACATTTTGAGGATATCTTTCTTTCCTCAGGGGAATCTATCTATCTACATACAAATTCTCACAAATAGATAAACTGTATAGCACATATTTCCACAGAAAACCCAAACAAAACAGTTTACACTGGAGTGGGGGTAATTCTAGGTAAGTATATACAAAAAAGCTTCACAATGCCCACCTTTTTGCTTTACAATATATCACAACAGGATATTACACATGGCATTCAGTGCACTTAAACGTAAAGGAATTGTCTAGTCAAAATTCAATTTTAATGATTCAGGTATAGCATGCAATTTTAAGCAACTTTCTAATTTACTCCTTTTTTCAATTTGTCTTCGTTCTCTTGCTATCTTTATTTGAAAAAGCAGAAATGTAAAGTTATGATCCAGCATATTTATTGGTTCAGCACCTGGGTAGCGCTTGCTGATTTGTGGCTACATTTTTGGAGTTTAGTATTCCTTTCAACTTAAAGGGACAGTCAAGTCAAAAAAAAACTTTCATGATTTAAATAGGGCATGTAATTTTAAACAACTTTCCAATTTACTTTTATCACTAATTTTGCTTTGTTCTCTTGGTATTCTTAGTTGAAAGATAAACCTCGGAGGTTCATATGCTAATTTCTTAGACCTTGAAGGACACCTCTAATTCTAAATGCATTTTGACAGTTTTTCACCACTAGAGGGCATTAGTTCATGTTTTTCATATAGATAACATTGAGCTCATGCATGTGACTTTACCATGGAGTGAGCACTGATTGGCTAAAAATGCAAGTCTGTCAAAAGAACTGAAATAAGGGGGCGGTCTGCTGAGGCTTAGATACAAGGTAATTACAGAGGTAAACGTGGATTATTATAACTGTGTTGGTTATGCAAAACTTGGGAATGGGTAATAAAGGGATAACTCTATATTTTAAAACAACAAAAATTCTGGTGTTGACTGTCCCTTTAAGTTTTTATTTTATTTATTACCGAAGTATTTACTTTAATACAAGAGACCAATACCTATACTAAAGTATTCCCTTTCTGAGCTGTTGATTAGACTATTATTTTTCACAGTTAATAATTGATTGATAAACATGTAAGATCAGTATATTGGTCTGATATAGACGTGCACAGCGGAAATTTTTTTTTTGGTTCGTTTGATACACTTGACTTCTAGCAATAAGGTCCTCTAAAAAATAACCCTAAGGGGCCTAATTATCATAGTGCGAGCGGACATGATCCGATATTGCGGATCATGTCCCGCTGCACATTGATAAATGCCATCAGCATACACTGTCAGCATTTATCATTGCAAATGCCGCCCCCTGCAGATTCGCTAGCAGGGGGTGTCAATAAACCCGATCGTATTTGATCGGGTTGATTTCTGTCCGCCATCTCAGAGCAGGCTGACAAGTTATGGAGCAGCGGGTCTTTAGACACGGGGCATCAAGCTCCATACAGAGATTGCTTAAATATGCCCCCTAAACCTCTACTTTGTACATGACTATAATAATCCTTTGTATGATCACAGATAAATGTTACAGAATGGCTATAATGGGGGCCCTTCTAGCCCCATATCCTCAGGCTATTTTAGAGACCCACTGAGCTCCAGTCCACCCACCTTGTTTGTCTTTACATATTCACATGAGAGATAACACACCTGAGAACAGGTTAAAGCATGCATGTCCTTGAAAAAAATAAAATAAAAAAAGATCAGAGTCTTTTGAAAAAGCTTGGTAGCTAAGTAAAACAAACTTATAGGAACGTAACCAAAACAGTAAAGGCAAGCTACCAATGAATTGTATATCTTTTGTGGGGAAAGGTTCTTATGTAACTGCCAGACAAGCCATTAAAGGGACATTAAAAACGTTTAGATGGAAATATAAAAAGATAAATTGTATATATTTAATATAAAAAAAAACCTCTGCATGATACTTTCATTATTTATTTTGTCCCCTTTACCTGTTATCCTATTCTTAAATTGTGAGCATTTCAGCTCCTGTTAGAAATGTAAGTGCAGAACACTGTTATATTCCACACAGCCATTGGCTGCACACTCTAGTGACCTATTATAACTGTTCTAATTGGCCATTGCAGAGAAAGTAACCTAAGTTACAACATGGCAGCTCCCCATTGTTTTATAGATACTAAGGGCTAGATTACAAGTGAGGTGCAAACGGTTTTGCGCTAGCGCAATCGTGTTTTTGTTAGCCCATTTTCATTGCACAAAAACACTTAAAAAATACATTACAAAGTACAGTTACACTAGTAATAACACTGATAAAACTTTTTTTTTTTTTTTTTTTTTTTTTTTTAAGTGATAAATCTTTTTTTAATAAAAATATTGCACAAAAAAAGTTATAAGGGCTCAAAGATTTGAGATCTCGGCAGGCAAATGGCTTTGACATTGAGACGCATACATATACATTGCTAAAGATCTATTTGTATGTATATATATATAAAAAGAGAGAGAGACACAAACAGCTGAGACAGAACAAAAGCTAGAATAACTTCCATGCCTGTTCATTTTTATTACAACTCAGGGTGCGCATTCTTTTAGCGCACTATGCTCCTTCACAGAGAAAAAACGCCGCAATACCAGGCAATTCCTCTCCTGAACAAGAGAAACAACAACTCCCAGACAATCGTTTCGGCCTTCTGTGGGCCTCGTCAGTGAGGTGCAGTTGCATCTCTCTAAGGACATGTGTGCACGGGGTCCATGTCTGGTTTCCCCCATTACTCTTAGGGAGACCCAAGAGTAATTTGCATAAATATGAAAAGAGAGAGAGAGGCACTCAGCTGAGACAGAACAAAAAGCTAGAATAATTTCCATGCCTGTTTATTTTCATTGCCACTCAGGGTGCATACTCTTTTAGCACACTCACACCTAGTTTACGAGTTTTGCACTAAACAGGGTGCAAAACGAACGCAACAAAAGTTGCGTTATTTCACCCTCCATAGCGCTGCCATTACAAGTTTCTGAAAAGCCTCCTTGTGCGTGCGATATGGTGGCGTTAAGCTCCATACCGCACAAAAGCCAAGGGCTGCTTTGACATGCTCGTGCACGCTTTCCCCCCATAGACATCAATGGGGGAGAGAGTGTTAGAAAAAAAACTAACACCTGAAGTGCGGAATGGCGATTGCCGTAACGCAACCCCATTGATGTCTATGGGGAAAAGAAAGTTACATTTAAACCTAACACCCTAACATAAAACCCCAAGTCTAAACACCCCTAATCTGCTGCCCCCAACATCGCCGCCCACTATAATAGAGGTATTAACCCCCTTATCTGCCGCCCCGACATTGCCGACACTAATAAATGTTATTTACTCCTATTCCGCTGCTCTGGACATCGCTGACACTATAATAAAGTTATTAACCCCTATTTTAATAAAGTTATTAACCCCTATTCTGCCACTCCCAGACATCACCGCCATTATAATAGTTATTAACCCCTAATCTGCCCGCCCTCAACATCACCACCACAAATAAAGCTTTTAACCCCTATTCTGCCATTACCTGACATCACCGCCACTAAATAAAGTTATTAACTCCTAAACCTCCGGCCTCCCACATCTCCGCCACTAAATAAACCTATTAACCCCTAAACCGTCGGCCCCCCCACATCGCAAAACACTAAATTAAACTATTAACCCCCTAAACCTAACACCCCCTAAATTTAAATTAAAATTACAATATAATTCTATTTAAATAAATAAAAACTTACCTATGAAATAAATATAAACCTATACATTAAACTATAAAATTAACCTAACATAACTAATCTAATAAAATACAAATTTAAAAAAACCTAACACTACGAAAAAAATTAAAAAATATAAATTACAACTAAAAAACAAATCCTACAAAAAATTTAAATGATCTAAGATTACCAAAAATAATTAACACTAAAATCACGAAAAATAAAAAACACTAAGATTACAAAAAAATAAACGAAATTATCAAAAATAAAAACAATTACACCTAATAGCCCTATAAAAATAACCCCCCTTAAATAAAAACACCCCCTACCGTACATTAAACTACCAATAGCCCTTAAAAGGGCCTTTTGTAGGGCATTGCCCTAAAGAAATCAGCTCTTTTACCTGTAAAAAAATACAAAGTCCCCCCAACAGTAAAACCCACCACCCAACCAACCCCCCAAAATAAAAAACCTATCTCTAAAAAAAAACCCTAAGCTACCCATTGCCCCTAAAGGGGGATTTGTATGGGCATTGCCCTTAAAAGGGCATTCAGCTCTTTTTCAAAGCCCAAAGCCCTAATCTAAAAAAAACCCCACCCAAAAAAATAAAAAAAATCCCCTAACACTAACCCAGAAGATCTACTCACGGTTTCTGAAGTCCGGACATCCATCTCCATCCAGGCGGCGAGGTCTTCATCCAGGCGGCAAGGTCTTCATCATCCCGGGGGCGTCTTCTATCTTCATTCCCGGGAGCGCGGAGCTGATGCCATCCTGAGCGGAGCTTCTTCTTCATGCGCTCGCCGCTGTACACTGAAGTTGAATGCATGGTAGCCATTTCAAAATGGTGTACCTTGCATTCCCTTTTGTCTAAATTTGATTCTTCAAATGCAAATCAGGCAATAGGATTTCAGTAGCTCTCATCCTATTGGCTGATTTGAATTTGAAGAATCAAATCAGCCCATAGGAATGCAAAGTATGCCATTTTGAAATGGCTACCTTGCATTCAACTTCAGTGTACAGCGGCGACCGTATGAAGAGGACGCTCCATGCAGGATGTCTTCGGCTTCCAGGATGGCTCAGCTCCGCTCCACGCCGCCAGGATTCAGATAGAAGAGGCCCCTGGGATGGATGAAGATTTCGCCGACTGGATGAAGACCTCGCCGCCTGGATGGAGATGGATGTATGGACTTCAGGAACCGTGAGTAGATATTTTGGGGTTAGTGTTTGTTTTTTTTTTGGGTATTTTTTTTTCTTTCGATTAGGGCTTTGGGCTTTGAAAAAGAGCTGAATGCCCTTTTAAACGGCAATGCAAAGAACTAAATGCCCTTTTAAGGGCAATGCCCATAAAAAAATGTCCCTTTAGGGGCAATGTGTAGCTTAGTTTTTTTTTTAAAATAGGTTTTTTATTTTGGGGGGTTGGTTGGGTGGGGGGTTTTTACTGTTGGGGGGGACTTTGTATTTTTTTTACAGGTAAAAGAGCTGACTTCTTTAGGGCAATGCCCTACAAAAGGCCCTTTTAAGGGCTATTGGTAGTTTATTGTAGGCTGGGGGGAGTTTTTATTTTGGGGGGATTTTTTATTTTTATAGGGCTATTAGATTAGGTGTGATTGTTTTTATTTTTAATAATTTCGTTTATTTTTTGTAATCTTAGTGTTTTTTTATTTTTCGTGATTTTAGTGTTTATTATTTTTGGTAAACTTAGATTTTTTTAAATTTTTCGTAGGATTTGTTTTTTTTCTTAGTTGTAATTTAGATTTTTTAATTTTTTTTCGTAGTGTTAGGTTTTTTAAAATTTGTAATTTAGATATTTTAATTGGTAGTTTTTAAATTTTATTAGAATAGTTATGTTGGGTTAATTAATAGTTTAATGTTAGGTTTACATTTATTTCACAGGTAAGTTTTTATTAATTTAAATAGAGTTATATTGTAATTTTAATTTAAAGTTAGGGGGTGTTAGGTTTAGGGGTTAATAGTTTAATTAAGTGTTTTGCGGTGTGGGTGGCCGGTGGTTTAGAGGTTAATAGGTTTATTTATTGGCGGAGATGTGGGAGGCCAGAGGTTTAGGGGTTAATAACTTAATTTAGTGGCGGCGATGTCGTGAAGTGGCGGAATAAGGGTTAATAACTTTATTATAGTGACGGCAATGGGGTGCGGGGGGAATAGGGGTTAATATATTTAAATAGTGTTGGCGATGTGGGTGGGGCAGCAGATTAGGGGTTAATTTAGTCTCACTGCACAACCTGTAATACCGGTGCTATGGAAATCCCACGCAAAAAACATAATTTATGTAAGAACTTACCTGATAAATTCATTTCTTTCATATTAGCAAGAGTCCATGAGCTAGTGATGTATGGGATATACATTCCTACCAGGAGGGGCAAAGTTTCCCAAACCTTAAAATGCCTATAAATACACCCCTCACCACATCCACAATTCAGTTTTAACGAATAGCCAAGAAGTGGGGTGATAAGAAAAAAGTGCGAAAAGCATATAAAATAAGGAATTGGAATAATTGTGCTTTATAAAAAAAATCATAACCACCACAAAAAAGGGCGGGCCTCATGGACTCTTGCTAATATGAAAGAAATGAATTTATCAGGTAAGTTCTTACATAAATTATGTTTTCTTTCATGTAATTAGCAAGAGTCCATGAGCTAGTGACGTATGGGATAATGACTACCCAAGATGTGGATCTTTCCACGCAAGAGTCACTAGAGAGGGAGGGATAAAATAAAGACAGCCAATTCCTGCTGAAAACAATCCACACCCAAAATAAAGTTTAATGAAAAACATAAACAGAAGATTCAAACTGAAACCGCTGCCTGAAGTACTTTTCTACCAAAAACTGCTTCAGAAGAAGGAAAATACATCAAAATGGTAGAATTTAGTAAAAGTATGCAAAGAGGACCAAGTTGCTGCTTTGCAAATCTGGTCAACCGAAGCTTCATTCCTAAACGCCCAGGAAGTAGAAACTGACCTAGTAGAATGAGCTGTAATCCTTTGAGGCGGAGTTTTACCCGACTCGACATAGGCATGATGAATTAAAGATTTCAACCAAGATGCCAAAGAAATGGCAGAAGCTTTCTGGCCTTTTCTAGAACCGGAAAAGATAACAAATAGACTAGAAGTCTTTCGGAAAGACTTAGTAGCTTCAACATAATATTTCAAAGCTCTAACAACATCCAAAGAATGCAACGATTTCTCCTTAGAATTCTTAGGATTAGGACATAATGAGGGAACCACAATTTCTCTACTAATGTTGTTGGAATTCACAACCTTAGGTAAAAATTCAAAAGAAGTTCGCAACACCGCCTTATCCTGATGAAAAATCAGAAAAGGAGACTCACAAGAAAGAGCGGATAATTCAGAGACTCTTCTGGCAGAAGAGATCGCCAAAAGGAACAAAACTTTCCAAGAAAGTAATTTAATGTCCAATGAATGCATGGGTTCAAAAGGAAGAGCTTGAAGAGCCCCCAGAAGCAAATTCAAACTCCAAGGAGGAGAAATTGACTTAATGACAGGTTTTATACGAACCAAAGCTTGTACAAAACAATGAATATCAGGAAGATTAGCAATCTTTCTGTGAAAAAGAACAGAAAGAGCAGAGATTTGTCCTTTTCAAAAGAACTTGCGGATAAACCTTTATCTAAACCATCCTGAAGAAACTGTAAAATTCTTGGAATTCTAAAAGAATGCCAAGAAAAATGATGAGAAAGACACCAAGAAATAAAAGTCTTCCAGACTCTATAATATATCTCTCTAGATACAGATTTACGAGCCTGTAACATAGTATTAATCACAGAGTCAGAGAAACCTCTTTGACCAAGAATCAAGCGTTCAATCTCCATACCTTTAAATTTAAGGATTTGAGATCCTGATGGAAAAAGGACCTTGCGACAGAAGGTCTGGTCTTAGCGGAAGAGTCCACGGATGGCAAGAGGCCATCCGGACAAGATCCGCATACCAAAACCTGTGAGGCCATGCCGGAGCTACCAGCAGAACAAACGAGCATTCCTTCAGAATCTTGGAGATTACTCTTGGAAGAAGAACTAGAGGCGGAAAGATATAGGCAGGATGATACTTCCAAGGAAGTGATAATGCATCCACTGCTTCCGCCTGAGGATCCCGGGATCTGGACAGATACCTGGGAAGTTTCTTGTTTAGATGAGACGCCATCAGATCTATTTCTGGAAGCTCCCACATTTGAACAATCTGAAGAAATACCTCTGGGTGAAGAGACCATTCGCCCGGATGCAACGTTTGGCGACTGAGATAATCTGCTTCCCAATTGTCTATACCTGGGATATGAATCGCAGAGATTAGACAGGAGCTGGATTCCGCCCAAACCAGAATTCGAGATACTTCTTTCATAGCCAGAGGACTGTGAGTCCCTCCTTGATGATTGATGTATGCCACAGTTGTGACATTGTCTGTCTGAAAACAAATGAACGATTCTCTCTTCAGAAGAGGCCAAGACTGAAGAGCTCTGAAAATTGCACGGAGTTCCAAAATATTGATCGGTAATCTCACCTCCTGAGATTCCCAAACTCCTTGTGCCGTCAGAGATCCCCACACAGCTCCCCAACCTGTAAGACTTGCATCTGTTGAAATTACAGTCCAGGTCGGAAGAACAAAAGAAGCCCCCTGAATTAAACGATGGTGATCTGTCCACCACGTTAGAGAGTGTCGTACAATCGGTTTTAAAGATATTAATTGAGATATCTTTGTGTAATCCCTGCACCATTGATTCAGCATACAGAGCTGAAGAGGTCGCATGTGAAAACGAGCAAAGGGGATCGCGTCCGATGCAGCAGTCATAAGACCTAGAATTTCCATGCATAAGGCTACCGAAGGGAATGATTGTGACTGAAGGTTTCGACAAGCTGAAATCAATTTTAGACGTCTCTTGTCTGTCAAAGACAGAGTCATGGACACTGAATCTGTCAGCCGTATTTGGTCAGTTCAGGATTTAACCCAACTGCTAGCGTGGATATTAAAACACACGCTAGCACACTGAGAAATATCCAGGACGTGACCCACTCAGGAAACAAAATAAGCAGGGTATCAGAACTTCCCAAAAGAATATTAATTCAAAATATCTTCTTGAGGATAGAATTATTTTACAGGAGATAGCGTTCCTTTCTCAGGAAAATAGAAACAAACAAAGCTTATGTCCCTTTAAGCAGGTTGATAGTGGATAAATGAATATGCTTCTTTCTTGCAGGTTTGCAACAAACTAAGAATGTCCCTTTAAGCAGGTTTATAGCAAACAAAAAATAATAATGTCCTTTTAGCAGAAATAAAGCAAACAAAAAATAAAGTCCCTTTAAGCAGGTGTCCGCAAACAAATGTTAATGTCCTTTTAAGCAGGATTGTCAGCAAAGAAATGATAATGTCCTTATTGGCAGGATTAAAGCAAACAAAGATAATGTCCCTTTAAGCAGGTGTCAGCAAACAAATGATAATGTCCTTTTTAGCAGGATTAAAGCAAACAAAGATTATGTCCCTTTAAGCAGGTGTCAGCAAACAAATGATAATGTCCTTATTGGCAGGATTAAAGCAAACAAAGATAATGTCCCTTTAAGCAGGTGTCAGCAAACAAATGATAATGTCCTTTAAAGCAAGATTGTAAGCAAACAAATGATAAGGTCCTTATTAGCAGGATTAAAGCAAACAAAGATTATGTCCCTTTAAGCAGGTGTCAGCAAACAAATGATAATGTCCTTTTAGGCAGGTTAGCAGGCAATCAAGATTTGGAAGCAAGAGGCATTGGCAAAACAAAGTTGAGGAGGATAGGGTCAGGTTTCAAAATTGTACTCACTCAGACAGGGGACCGGCAGAAGAGAGAGAGAGAAAAACAAACGGGCACCGAGTAAATCTCCCGCCGAGATTTTAAAGGCAGAGAGAGGCCGCCACGTCATAGGGGTTGTCAGAGAATGCGTCACGTTGCCTAGCAACGTGACGTAGAACCCCAGAAGAGATCCGGGAGCCGCGGCGACACGGCGATGAACGGTAATTCATGACATCACCCCCCCCCTCAAGGACCCCTCCGGGGGACAGGACCAGGCCTAGTAGGGTGGAACTTGTGAAAGGCCTTAATTAAGGCAGGGGCATGCACCTGCCGGGCAGGTTCCCAAGATCGTTCAGTAACAGGATAACCTTTCCAATGAACGAGATAATACAGTTTCTTCCCACGAAGTTTGGAATCCAGGATGTGACTGACCTCAAATTCAGGTAAGCCTTGAACCAAAAGAGGTGGAGGTTTGAGCAGAGGTTTAGAATACCTATTAGATAATACAGGTTTCAAAAGAGATACGTGAAATACCGGATGGGCTTTGAGGGTCTTGGGCAGAGCAATTCGGTAAGCAGTAGGACATACTTGACCCAGTATTCGGAAAGGGACCCACATATCGTGGCCCCAATTTGGTGGAAGGCTGTTTGAGGCGAAGATGACGTGAAGAAACCCAAACCTTATCGCCAGGCCGATATTTGGGAGCCCTCCGTCGCCGAAGATCAGAATAGAACTTATAACGTTCAGAAGCCTTGGAAAGAAGAAGGTGTATTTTCTTCCAATGACGAGTTAACCTCCTGGCGGATAGATCAGAAGCAGGATTTTCAGTGGAAGAGGTGTGTAGAGGAAACGTTCTGGGTTGAAATCCATAGGCTGCATGAAAAGGAGAGGTCCGAAGAGAGGAGTTGTAACGTGTGTTATGAGCCAATTCTGCTAGTGGAAGGTAACCAGTCCAATTAGAATGATGATGATCCACATAATGCCTCAAATAAGTTTCAAGGCACTGGTTAACCCTTTCGGTTTGGCCATTAGACTCCGGATGATGTGACGTAGACAAAGAGATAGTTGTTCCAAAGTGTTTGCAGAGTGATCTCCAAAACCGAGAAACAAACTGTACTCCTCTATCCGAAACAATGTTCAGAGGGAAGCCATGTAATCTCACAATGTGTAAGAGAAAAAGTTCGGAAAGTCTTTTGGCAGATGGTAAACCAGGTAAAGGAATGAAGTGAGCTGTCTTAGTGAACCTGTCAACAACCACCCAGATAGTGTTGTTTCCAGCTGAAAGAGGAAGATCGGTAATAAAATCCATGGATAAATGGGTCCAAGGCTGATGAGGAATGGGTAACGGTTGAAGCAAACCGGAGGGAAGTTGACGAGGAGTCTTATTGCTGGCACACTGTGTACATACTGAGACATAATCTGTAACATCTTGAGACAGAGTAGGCCACCAGACATGTTGCTTGAGCTTTCGAGCGGTGTTACTGATGCCAGGATGTCCAGAGAGAGGACTGTCATGAGCCCAATATAGAATCTTGGAACGAAGACGTTTAGGAACAAAGAGTAGGCCATCAGGAGGTTTGCAAGACAAAGGAAGATCCTTTTGAGCAGATTGTAAGTCATGCAACCACGAGGTTGATAACTGGGCTAAGACTTTATGAGGTTGAAGTATGGTACCAGTTTCAGGAGTTGAAGTGTCTTGAAATTGTCTGGAAAGGGCGTCAGCCCTTGATGTTCTTAGAACCGGGAATATAAGACAGATTGTAATGAAAACGTGAGAAGAACAGAGACCAACGTGCTTGTCTGGAGTTCAGTCGTTTGGCCGTTTGAAGATAGAGAAGGTTTTTATGATCTGTGAGTATAGTAAACGGCAAAGAAGTGCCTTCCAACCAATGCCTCCATTCATCCAGTGCCATTTTAATAGCAAGTAACTCCTTATTACCTACATCATAATTTAATTCAGAAGGAGAAAATTTCTTGGAGAAGAATCCCACAGGGTGGATCTTTCCTGTGTCGGGTATACGTTGGGAAAGAACAGCCCCAGCAGCAACTGATGAAGCATCCACTTCAAGAATAAATTGAAAATCCGGATTCGGGTGACGCAGGATAGGTGCAGAAGAGAAAGCTTTTTTGAGAGAATCAAAAGCTTCAACAGCTTCAGGAGGCCAATCTTTACAGTTTTGTCCTTTCCTAGTGAGAGACGAAAGAGGTGACGTTATAGTAGCAAAACCTTTGATGAATTTCCTGTAATAACTGGCAAATCCCAGGAAACGTTGCAGAGCTTTAAGAGAATCAGGTTTAGGCCACTCCAAAATGGCAGAGAGTTTAGTTGGATCCATTTCAAATCCTGATTCAGAGATTACATATCCCAAAAAGGGAATGGACCTTTGATGAAAAGAACATTTCTCCAGTTTGGCAAATAGATGGTTATCTCTTAAACGTTGAAGTACTTTCCTGACGTGATGTATATGATCTTGGTAGTTCTGAGAAAAAATTAATATATCGTCAAGGTAAATGATAACAAAAATATTCAAGAAATCCCGAAAAATCTCATTCACGAAGTGTTGAAAAACAGCAGGGGCATTACACAGCCCAAACGGCATGACAAGATACTCATAATGCCCAAATCTAGTGTTAAAGGCTGTCTTCCACTCATCACCCTTGCGCATACGGATAAGATTGTATGCTCCACGGAGATCGAGCTTGGTAAAAATGGTGGAACCTTGAAGATATGTGAATAATTCAGGTATTAGGGGTAAAGGATAACTGTTCTTGATGGTGATTTGATTTAAGCCTCTGTAATCGATACAAGGTCACAGTCCGCCATCCTTCTTTCCCACAAAGAAGAACCCAGCCCCTACAGGAGAAGAGGAGGGTCGAATGAATCCTCTGGCCAAATTATCTTTGATATATTCTTCCAAGGCTACATTTTCAGGCCTAGAAAGTGGGTAAGTTTTGCCTCGAGGATAAGGAGCTCCAGGGAGAAGATCAATAGGGCAATCAAATGAACGGTGAGGAGGAAGACGTTCTGCTTCTTTTTTAGAAAAGACATCGACAAAATCTTGATACTGCGTAGGTAGAGGACCAGAAGTATCGGTAGTAAGAGCAATAGTGAGTGGTATTTTAGTAAGTGGTTGAAGACAGTTAGTATGGCAAGATAATCCCCAGGAGGTGAGTTCACCATGGGTCCAAGAAAAGGTAGGATTATGTAACTGAAGCCACGGAAGACCCAGGATTATGGGAAATTGAGGAGTAGTAATCACATCAAAACATATCCTCTCACAATGAAGTACTCCGACAGAAAAAAGTATGGGTATAGTAGTAAACTGGATGAGTCCGGAACCCAAAGGATCTCCACTAACAGTAGAGACGGAAACTGAAAACTTCTTTCTTAGTAAGGGAATAGTGTGAGTGGACACAAAAGTGGAGTCAATGAACACTCCTCCAGCACCAGAATCAATAAGAGCTTGGGTATGAATCTTGTTATCACCCAATTGAAGGGTTACAGGAACAAAGAGTTTATTAAAGAGGGAATGAACATGTTTTTTGGCTTAACTTAGTTCCCTGGACAGAAGTTAAGCCCTGGCTTTTACTGGCCTGGTAGGACAATCCCTTAATAAATGCCCTTTAAGGCCACAGTATAGACACAGGCCAAGAGAACGTCTTCTCAACCGCTCAGTTTCGGTTAATTTTATGGTTCCTACTTCCATAGGTTCAGCTTGATCAGGAGAAGGAGAGGCAGTTGTTACCGGGTTAGAAAAACGAGGAGCCAGACGAAAAGGAGTTCGAGTTGAGGACCTCTGATTTCTTTCTCTTTCTTGTTGGCGTTCACGGTATCTAGAATCAAGACTGATGCAAAGATTTATTAAGGCTTCTAGGGAGTCTGGAAGTTCCCGATACACCAATTCATCTTTGAGACGTTCTGAAAGTCCTTTGCGAAAAGCTGCTCTAAGAGCTCCCTGATTCCAATTAGTTTCAGATGCAAGAGTGCGGAACTCAATGGCATATTGAGACACTGATTGACCACCCTGACGTAGGTCTAATAGAGAAGCTTCAGCAGCGGAAGTCCTTCCAGGTTTGTCAAACACGTTAGAAAAAACAGAAAGAAAAGCATCCACATCCTGAAGTATAAGATCATCTTTTTCTAACAGAGGTGATACCCAGGCCAAAGCTCTTCCTTTCATTAAGGAAATAAGGAATGTAATCCGAGATGAGGGAGTAGAAAAAAGGGTAGGACTGTTACGAAAGTGAAGTCGACATTGATTCAAAAAACCCCTACAATCTTCAGGATTCCCATCATATTTATCTGGAAGAGGAATCCTAGGACTCAAATGTCCTTGTGATTGGTTGTTGGGAATAGGAGGAGAGGATGCCTCAATGTTAGGATTGGGAGGGATAGGAGCAACCAAGCTCTGTAATAATGTAGTGATTTGATCCAGCTTAGTATCCAAGGATTGCAAGTGGGTAGCATGAGATCCCAGTAACTGTCCCTGGTGAGTCACGGCCATGGATAATTCAGTGGGGTCCATTTATGGCCCGTTTGTAATGTCAGCCGTATTTGGTCAGTTCAGGATTTAACCCAACTGCTAGCGTGGATATTAAAACACACGCTAGCACACTGAGAAATATCCAGGACGTGACCCACTCAGGAAACAAAATAAGCAGGGTATCAGAACTTCCCAAAAGAATATTAATTCAAAATATCTTCTTGAGGATAGAATTATTTTACAGGAGATAGCGTTCCTTTCTCAGGAAAATAGAAACAAACAAAGCTTATGTCCCTTTAAGCAGGTTGATAGTGGATAAATGAATATGCTTCTTTCTTGCAGGTTTGCAACAAACTAAGAATGTCCCTTTAAGCAGGTTTATAGCAAACAAAAAATAATAATGTCCTTTTAGCAGAAATAAAGCAAACAAAAAATAAAGTCCCTTTAAGCAGGTGTCCGCAAACAAATGTTAATGTCCTTTTAAGCAGGATTGTCAGCAAAGAAATGATAATGTCCTTATTGGCAGGATTAAAGCAAACAAAGATAATGTCCCTTTAAGCAGGTGTCAGCAAACAAATGATAATGTCCTTTAAAGCAAGATTGTAAGCAAACAAATGATAAGGTCCTTATTAGCAGGATTAAAGCAAACAAAGATTATGTCCCTTTAAGCAGGTGTCAGCAAACAAATGATAATGTCCTTTTAGGCAGGTTAGCAGGCAATCAAGATTTGGAAGCAAGAGGCATTGGCAAAACAAAGTTGAGGAGGATAGGGTCAGGTTTCAAAATTGTACTCACTCAGACAGGGACCGGCAGAAGAGAGAGAGAGAAAAACAAACGGGCACCGAGTAAATCTCCCGCCGAGATTTTAAAGGCAGAGAGAGGCCGCCACGTCATAGGGGTTGTCAGAGAATGCGTCACGTTGCCTAGCAACGTGACGTAGAACCCCAGAAGAGATCCGGGAGCCGCGGCGACATGGCGATGAACGGTAATTCATGACAGAATCTATCTGGAAACCCAGAAAGGTTACCCTTGTCTGAGGAATCAATTAACTTTTTAGTGAATTGATCCTCCAACCATGATCTTGAAGAAACAACACAAGTCGATTTGTATGAGATTCTGCTAAATGTAAAGACTGAGCAAGTACCAAGATATCGTCCAAATAAGGAAATACCACAATACCCTGTTCTCTGATTACAGACAGAAGGGCACCGAGAACCTTTGTAAAAATTCTTGAAGCTGTAGCTAGGCCAAACGGCAGAGCCACAAACTGGTAATGCTTGTCCAGAAAAGAGAATCTCAGGAACTGATAATGATCTGGATGAATCGGAATATGCAGATATGCATCCTGTAAATCTATTGTGGACATATAATGCCCTTGCTGAACATAAGGCAAGATAGTCCTTACAGTTACCATTTTGAACGTTGGTATCCTTACATAACGATTCAATATTTTTAGATCCAGAACTGGTCTGAAGGAATTCTCCTTCTTTGGTACAATGAATAGATTTGAATAAAACCCCAGCCCCTGTTCCAGAACTGGAACTGGCATAATTACTCCAGCCAACTCTAGATCTGAAACACATTTCAGAAATGCTTGAGCTTTCACTGGATTTACTGGGACACGGGAAAGAAAAAATCTCTTTGCAGGAGGTCTTATCTTGAAACCAATTCTGTACCCTTCTGAAACAATGTTCTGAATCCAAAGATTGTGAACAGAATTGATCCAAATTTCTTTGAAAAAATGTAACCTGCCCCCTACCAGCTGAGCTGGAATGAGGGCCGCACCTTCATGTGGACTTAGAAGCTGGCTTTGCTTTTCTAGAAGGCTTGGATTTATTCCAGACTGGAGATGGTTTCCAAACTGAAACTGCTCCTGAGGATGAAGGATCAGGTTTTTGTTCTTTGTTGAAACGAAAGGAACGAAAACGATTATTAGCCCTGTTTTTACCCTTAGATTTTTTATCCTGTGGTAAAAAAGTTCCTTTCCCACCAGTAACAGTTGAGATAATAGAATCCAACTGAGAACCAAATAAATTGTTACCCTGGAAAGAAATGGAAAGTAGAGTCGATTTAGAAGACATATCAGCATTCCAAGTTTTAAGCCATAAAGCTCTTCTAGCTAAAATAGCTAGAGACATAAACCTGACATCAACTCTGATAATATCAAAAATGGCATCACAGATAAAATTATTAGCATGTTGAAGAAGAATAATAATATTATGAGAATCATGATCTGTTACTTGTTGCGCTAAAGTTTCCTACCAAAAAGTTGAAGCTACAGCAACATCAGCCAATGATATAGCAGGTCTAAGAAGATTACCTGAACACAGATAAGCTTTTCTTAGAAAGGATTCAATTTTCCTATCTAAAGGATCCTTAAACGAAGTACCATCTGACGTAGGAATAGTAGTACGTTTAGCAAGGGTAGAAATAGCCCCATCAACTTTAGGGATTTTGTCCCAAAATTCTAATCTGTCAGACGGCACAGGATATAATTGCTTAAAACGTTTAGAAGGGGTAAATGAATTACCCAAATTATTCCATTCTCTGGAAATTACTTCAGAAATAGCACCAGGAACAGGAAAAACTTCTGGAATAACCACAGGAGATTTAAAGACCTTATCTAAACGTTTAGATTTAGTATCAAGAGGACCAGAATCCTCAATTTCTAAAGCAATTAGTACTTCTTTAAGTAAAGAACGAATAAATTCCATTTTAAATAAATATGAAGATTTATCAGCATCAACCTCTGAGACAGAATCCTCTGAACCAGAAGAGTCATTAGAATCAGAATGATGATGTTCATTTAAAAATTCATCTGTATAAAGAGAAGTTTTAAAAGATTTTTTATGTTTACTAGAAGGAGGAATAACAGACATAGCCTTCTTGATGGATTCAGAAACAAAATCTCTTATGTTATCAGGAACATTCTGAACATTAGATGTTGATGGAACTGCAACAGGTAATGGTACATTACTAAAGGAAATATTATCTGCATTAACAAGTTTGTCATGACAATTAATACAAACAACAGCTGGAGGAACAGCTACCAAAAGTTTACAGCAGATACACTTAGCTTTGGTAGTTCCAGCACCAGACAGCGATTTTCCTGAAGTATCTTCTGACTCAGATGCAACGTGAGACATCTTGCAATATGTAAGAGAAAAAACAACATATAAAGCAAAATTGATCAAATTCCTTAAATGACAGTTTCAGGAATGGGAAAAAATGCCAAGGAACAAGCTTCTAGCAACCAGAAGCAAAGAAAAAATGAGACTTAAATAATGTGGAGACAAAAGCGACGCCCATATTTTTTTAGTGCCAAATAAGACGCCCAAATTATTTGGCGCCTAAATGCTTTTGGCGCCAAAAATGACGCCACGTCCGGAACGCCGACATTTTTGGCGCAAAAGAACGTCAAAAAATGACGCAACTTCCGGCGACACGTATGACGCCGGAAACAGAAAAGATTTTTTGCGCCAAAAAAGTCCGCGCGAAGAATGACGCAATAAAATGAAGCATTTTCAGCCCCTGCGAGCCTAACAGCCCACAGGGAAAAAAGTCAAATTTTTAAGGTAAGAAAAATATTTGATTCAAGTGCATTATCCCAAATATGAAACTGACTGTCTGAAAATAAGGAATGTTGAACATCCTGAGTCAAGGCAAATAAATGTTTGAATACATATATTTAGAACTTTATATAAAAGTGCCCAACCATAGCTTAGAGTGTCACAGAAAATAAGACTTACTTACCCCAGGACACTCATCTACATGTTTGTAGAAAGCCAAACCAGTACTGAAACGAAAATCAGCAGAGGTAATGGTATATATATATAAGAGTATATCGTCGATCTGAAAAGGGAGGTAAGAGATGAATCTCTACGACCGATAACAGAGAACCTATGAAATAGACCCCATAGAAGGAGATCACTGCATTCAAATAGGCAATACTCTCCTCACATCCCTCTGACATTCACTGCACGCTGAGAGGAAAACCGGGCTCCAACCTGCTGCGGAGTGCATATCAACGTAGAATCTAGCACAAATTTACTTCACCACCTCCATAGGAGGCAAAGTTTGTAAAACTGAATTGTGGGTGTGGTGAGGGGTGTATTTATAGGCATTTTAAGGTTTGGGAAACTTTGCCCCTCCTGGTAGGAATGTATATCCCATACGTCACTAGCTCATGGACTCTTGCTAATTACATGAAAGAAACATAATTTTTTCGTTGGATTTCCATAGCGCCCCCTGATTGATTGGTCAATACATGTCTTTGCATTAGATATGCACTTCACATAGAATCATAACATGAGTTGTTTATTCAACACGGATATAAATTATTACTATTGTAACACCTTGATCAGTATTATATAATACTAAGATGCACCTCACATATAATCATAATATCTTTTGTTTATTCAACACGGATACAAATGATTACTATTATAATAACATTTTGACTAGTATCACATAATACATTCACATAGATAAGATTTAGACATCACACTAATTATATGTATAGTACTTAAAACTACATGGCATCACATTCATGTGATTATAGAAATTAAATTGCTTGTCACTTTCACTTACACATAGAGGCGTATATTGCCAATGATGACACTCTAATATTTGCTACTACACATATCCAATACACATATCCAATATAAAATAATGTCTAGATGGATATAGCGTGGTATATAATGGAATGTAAATATTGCCACATGTGATGACAAGGAGTTTGCGAAGCCCGCGATTGGTGAGTTTGCGGTCATTAGGCACTCATATTGTTTGATTGGTTCGGACTGAGCTGGTCCGTGATTGGATTGATATCCTCTATGAGCTCACACCGGGGGCGTTATTGAGCATCTATCAATCGAGACCAAAATAAAAATAAATAAAAAATATTGTTTAAAGAGCCATGATACCCAAATGTTAAAACACTTGAAAGTGATGCTGACTAGAAAATATCACCTGAACATCTCTATGTAAAAAAGAAAGATATTTTACCTCAAAAGTTCCTCAGTAGCCACATCCCATTGTAAAGGACTTCTAAGCAGCAAATCAGTATGTCTGTCCCGGGACAGCTAAGGGAGTGAGCGTTCATGCACACTCATCTTATTTCCCTATTCAGTTTAAGGAAGTTTACTATGAAATCTCATGAGAGTTAAAGGGATATTCCAGGCAAAATTGGAAACCACATGGATGAATTTTGGTATTGAACAGAAGCATTTTTGTAATATACATGTATTAGCAAAAATGCTTCTAACAAAAGCTATAGCTGTTTCAAAAGAGTATTTAAGTATGCACCGTGCAACAGAATTTTAAACACAGCACTTACTCAGAGAGCCTAACATACATGTACCATATATCAATGACTTAATTGGTTAATTGCTGACGTGTTACAAGCCCCACTGATGATCTGAGCAGCTGCAATATTTAAAATGTAGGTGCACTGAGAATATCTAGCTATTCTTCACATGCATGTGCAGAGAAAAATGTTAAGCTTAAAACAGTGATAACTTTTACTAGAAGCATTTTTTGCCAATACATGTATATGGCAAATATGTTTCTTCTCAAAGATGTAATTAATCTATGAGCATTTAAATTTTGACCGCAATGTCCCTTTAAGTGAAATCTCATGAGGTCACAGTAAAATAGTTCATGACCTTAGCACTGTTGATGCTGATTGGCTGCTGTTCATTTCTTCATATTTTTTTTTTTACCTGCAGCTGGGCAGTAGCTGAGTATAACTTTTTACACAGAACTTACTCTGCTGAGCTGAGGAAATTGTGAGGTAAAATATCTTCCTTTTTTACATAGAGATGCTCAGGTGATATTTTCCTGTCCGCTTTTTACAGTTATACTGCATCAGTTTCAAGTGATTTAGCATATGAGTATTATGTCCCTTTAACAATTCCTGAGTCATCACAATAATTTTTTAAAAGGTGAATAATAATTGCAAATGTATTGTCATATGAAATGTATTGTATCAAATGATTTTAATTGTGTATAAATGTTTTAAATGATAAAAGTCAAAATTGTCAAATAAGAACAACGCTCCAATCAGGGATCTGATTGGTTGCAAAGGTTTATTTAAGGTAGAAAGTTAGTATGGTGAATATCAGCCTAATGAAACGGTCTGAGGACTGTGAAACGCGTTGCTGGAATTTTATGTATGTGTTTTCAGAAAACACTGTTTTTATACTACTTGCTGCTTCTCTTGAGCATTTTATCCACGTTGGACTGATATCTGGGTATACTTGGATCTTATAATATGCTGACTGGTTTAAAGTGAACGTTTGCTGATTGGCTTGCGGTGAACATAGCAGACAGACAGTGTCCTTGGCTCTGAGACGAGAGGCGAGTTTGCCGGGGAACTCCGAGGATCCGGCCTGCCTAGTGAGCACTACGTTTAGTAAATTTATCCTGTACTTTATTCCCACAGAATTATGCTATGTGGTGCCTTCTCCATTTCATTTTAAAAAATACATCTACATTTTATTTTCAGACTAATCTTTCCTTTGAATGCATTATTCTATCTAGCATTTATTTAGTGTTTAAAGGGATATTAAAATCCAACTTTTCTTTTCATGATTTGGATACAGCATGCAATTTTAAGCAACTTTCTAATTTACACCTATTATGAATTTTTCTCCGTTCTCATGCTATCTTGATTTGAAAAAGCATGAATGTAAGCTTAAGAGCCAGCCCATATTTGGTTCAGTACATGGGTAGCACTTGCTGATTGGTGGCTAAATGTAGCAAACCAATCAGCAAGCGCTACCCAGGTGCGGAACCAAAAATGGGCCGGCTCCTAACCTTATATTACTGCTTTTTCAAATAAAGATAGCAAGAGAATGAAGAAAAATTGATAATAGGAGTAAATTAGAAAGTTGCTTAAAATTGCATGCTCTATCTGACTCATGAAATAAAAAAATTGGGTTTAGTATCCCTGTCCCTTTAAATGTCTGTTGTATAAGGGTTAGGGATAAGCTATATGGATAATGAAGGATATGGAATTCTCTCGCTAGTAAGGTTGTCTTATAAAATTCAATAGATACTTTAAAAAAGACTGGTTACTTAGGAGTCAAGAAATATTTTTTCCTCTTTTAAGGCATAAATGGAAATTACTTAACTTTGTTTTTTTGGGGTTTTTTTTGTCGTCTTTTGGATCAACAGTTGAAACAGTGATGAAAGAAAGGCTGAACTTGATGGGCTTGATTCTTTTTTAGCCTATATTAGTATGTAACTTAACACATCTGTCATTTTGTAGTGTCATTAAATTCTCTATTTATTACTAATAGGGGAAAGTGAAGAGTAGAAAGGAGCAGAAGATTATAAACCTTTTTATTATGCATATGAAAGAGCACTATACAAAAATGTCATTTATTTATATATTTAGTTTGCATGAAAAAAAGAATAGATTAAATCTGTTATTATATTGACACTATCTGGAAGTCTAATCGGGGCCTTAAACACTAATTATCATTATACAATGTTTTATTTTTTTTAATTTTTTTTTAATATTTTATTTCTTTATTTGAAAACAATGTTTTATTTATATGTATTTTATTGTATAATGCTATAATATGTATTTAAATTATGATTGTATTTTTAAAAATTGTGTTTTTTGCTTTTGGTGTGTTAACTTTTTTTTAGGAAGAAGGTCTCGTGTTTGTGATATTAATATTTCATAGAAGACAACAACCGCAACTTTCTAATTTTATTTTTTTATTTCCTATATAAGTATATACTGTTCTGAATGTGTTATAATAATATTGCGGCCGCACTGTAAAAAACATGTTCTATATTAATAACACATTTATTACAGTCCATTTGCAATATTATTATTACACGTTCAGAACATTATTACATGTTCAGAACAGTGAGAACTTACATAGAAAATAAAGAAATAAAACTAGAAAGTTGCAAATATTAATATCACGAATATAAAGCAAAAAACATGATTTTTAAAAAACACGACAAAAATTTAAAATACAAATAATAGCAATTTATACAATAAAATACATATAAATAAAATGTTTGTTGTAAGCTTTCCTGCTCAAAAATATTGGAGCAACTACAGGAGACGTGTTGCAGATGGTAAATGGGGTTTAAAAAATTGGATATTTAAGTTTCCAATAATTTTGCATAGATTTTAATTGGCAGCCTGATAAAATACTGGACTGTCTGGTTGAATATGGGAAACCAACCCTACAAATGCATAAAACAGCAACAATAAATGAGTACAGGAATATGTGTCTGTCTGTGTACCTTTAAATAATCTGGAAAAGTGTTGGCTAAGCAGGAGTAGTAAAATATAAAAAAGAATTGTACTTTTGTACTTTTATTTGGAGGGAGCAACTATACTTTGTACCCAAGTGCCAAGTACCCTTGTCAGGGGTTTCCTAGCCTATCATTGGGGGTTACAAACAAAGCAAAATGTTAGTATCAGTAAAACCGGTGGTGGACCTTATTTTTCTACTATGAATTTCTATATTTTCTTAACTGCCTCCCCCATTTACCTCAAGACCTGGCTCTTCGACTGAACTGCAACCCTCAGCGCCTTGAGACCCTTACGGGTGAATAGCCACGCTTTACAAGAATCCAATAGATAGATAGATAGATTTACCTTTCTGTTTCTATTAAATAGAGCACTGGGAACATGATAAAAAAGGAATCGCCTTGGATATACAGGGCAGCTGGTACTTTTGAGATTTGGGGGTCTAAAGTGGTAAAATAAGAAATAAGGCTGCTAAAGTTCTCTGTTCAGATGATTTGATTTAAGAAGTCTCGTCAGTACTGCGAGGCCCCTCAGAATTTTTTGAAAACTAAATGTTACAGTGAGAGATGTTTATCTTAGTGTACAGGGTTATTTATGTAAAGGAGAGGCTACTACTTTACAATAAAAAGCCTGAAAAAAATAATCCAAGTTTTTGTGTATTTTCTCTTCATGCCAGTGAGTTTTTGATCATCGGGTCCTTAGCATCCCCATCTCCACCATAAAAGCACAATAATGGTTGGCTCACACTTGGTGAGATACTTATCTCATTAAATACATTAGTATTACATAATCCCCAAATGCACAATGGAGTAACACTTAGGGCCTTATGATATAAAATCCCCCACTCAGATGAGATTATATTAAATTATCTTCTAGCACTGCAAGATCCCTCACAAGATTCTAAAATGGCAATATTTGCTATACTTCTCCAAGAGGCATTCTTTGCATTTCTGTGTGTGAAGAAGAGACAAACCAAGTGCAATATAGCACTGCATGACATAAAAGTTCTGCAACATTTATGCAATTTAAGTTTTATTAAATTTTAAGCTTTGCACTTTCCATTTTGTATTTTAATGTATTTAAATTCTGTATACAGCAGTGTATTTAGGACTGAGATTTTACAAATTCTTATTGTGATATAAAGTCTCAGTTTGCAGCAGATACAAACTAAATTCAAATTTTTCTCTACAATTTAACTTGTTTTTGCCACTAGTTTAGTATATATTACTTTTCTGTCAGTTAAATAAGTGAGTTGGGAATTTTGAGCAAACTTACATACAGCTAGCAAGATAAATCAGTGAGACTAGCTTTTGTAAAATGTTTATAGCATTTATTGAGAATTATGAGAGAGCCTCAGACATACCCTGGAAACTCCACTGTCCTTCCCATTTTCTAAAGCTGAAACTTTTATTTTTAAATGGAGCAAATAAAAACTGCAATATAATTTATAAAAGATACACAGAAACATACAAAGTATGATCCTAATTTGTTAAAGTAACACAGAAAGTTTCAAAATATAATCAGAATTAGTAAAATTAATAATGTATCTAAATCTAAATGCATTAAAATACAAAAGAGAAAGTGCAAAGCTTAAATGTAATAATACTGAAAGGACCATATCTGAAGTGTAAAGTAATATAAATACAAAGCAAAAAGTGTAAGTGTAACACAACTCTCAAGTTATGGAGTGCTATATTGCACTGAGAGATCTTGTATTGCTGGAGGATCCTTTAAGATCATCTCATATAGCATTCAGTGAGCTCAGCTCCTGTGAAGTCTGCACTATAATTTCTGTCCAAGCAGGAGAATATTTTATCATTAGGCCCTAAGACTGAATTTCAAATTATCAGGAGATTTATTTCTGAGAAATTTGAAAGATTTGCTTTAATTTCCATACCCACTGTGTCATGTGACAGTCATCAGCCAATTACAGACTCATAAGTATACACTGTAAGCTTATTATCATCATCAGTTATTTGTAGAGCGCCAACAGATTCCGCAGTGCTAACTCTTGCACATGCTCAGTGGGAGCTGATTTCTCACAAAATGTATGTATTAAAAGATTAAAAGACTGAACACTAATTTGCATTTAGGAATGTATAGTTCTTCATTAGGCAAAAAAAGAAAACCCCAATCAAAAGTATTATGGCAAAAAAAGGCGCAAAACCTTGCTGGGGGGACAGCACCTAACCTTAAAGTGATGGTAAATGTGTGCCATATTAAAAGCAGCATTTGACAGATCATTACAAATAAACATGAGCTTAATTCATATATTTTTTTTAAAAATGTTATTTGATTTAATAACACTTCAAACCATAAATCCTAGAGTCCAGCATTCCACCCGGCACTGTGTCAAATATTTTTTTTTTGGTGACGTATACTCCGGCATCCAGTTGAAATCCTGGCCGTTAGGCGACCACGAGTTTAGCCAAATCGCCCTTTCTATCTACAGCGCATGCTCAACTAATTTTATATACTCTGCAAATAATGCGCATATCTTAGTTCGTAGGGAGTGAGCCTGGTTGCTTACGTAGAAAGCGGGTAGGAACGCTTTCTACATGGGATATAGCACTGACCAGGAAATCAATTGAGGATAGAGCGATGGAGCTTTAAATATAAAAACAAAAATAAAAAAAATAAAATGTTATAATTATTTTTTTAATAATTAAAGCTTAACGATTTAATTGATTAAAGCATAGGTTACCTATATGAATTTTCAGAAAGCCGCAACGTTACCATCTCTTTAATATGCCACTGGGCGAAAAACATCATTAAAGTCAGCTACGGAGAAGCAAAGCACCACTGGGAGCTAAATGGAGATTGGTGGCAACGCATACGGGACTATAGGCAACCAACAGTGCAATAATAAAACTCTCTAATACATTAAAGCATTTTATTTTGTACTTCTATGTCCCTTTTACATAAGACATATTGGGCCCAAGCACAAAGCTGGTGCGAACAAGGTTCTCAACTTGAAAACTTGTCCACCTGGCTTCACATCGAACAAACACTGTAGATTTACTGCTCAAATGTATCATTACACACTCAATTGAATATGCTGCCCCCTTCTCATGCAAGAGTTAAAGGGACAGTCTACACAAAAATTGTTATTGTTTAACCCCTTAAGGACCAGGCATTTTAGACAAAAACTTCCCCAAAAGATCACTACATTTAAACAAACATAGAACCCCCCTTTTTTTTTTTAAAATATATTTACCTATCAAAACTATATATATTTTTTTAGTAGACAACCCAAAGTTTTAATCTAGACCCATTTTGGTATATTTCATGCCACCATTTCACCACCAAATGCGATCAAATTAATTTTTTTTTTAAACTTTTTCACAATTTTAGGTTTCTCACTGAAATTATTTACAAACAGATTGTGCAATCATGGCATAAATGGTTGTAAATGCTTCTCTGCGATCCCTTTGTTCAGAAAAAGCAGACATATATGGCTTTGGCATTGTTTTTTGGTAATAGAAGGCTGCTAAATGCCACTGCGCACAATACTTTTTTATGCCTAGCAGTGAAGGGGTTAATTAGGTAGCTTGTAGGGTTAATTTTAGCTTTAATGTAGAGATCAGCCTCCCACCTGACACATTCCACCCCATGATCCCTCCCTGAACCCTCTCAAACAGCTCTCTTCCCTCCCCACCCCCCTAAAGGTCACTCCCATTTTACCTCCCAACCTTCCTGATCCCCCCCCCAAACAGTTCTCTTACCCTCCCTCCTCTACCTATTTGCCGCCATCTTAGGTACTGTCAGCTGTCTGCCAGTACCCAGTTTGCTGCTAATTTGGCAGATGTAAAAAAAAAAAATACCTTTTTTTCTGTAGTGTAGCTGCCCCCCTCAATACTCTACCCCCCGCCCCCTCCCCCTGGGAGCTAAATGGAGATTGGTGGCAACGCATACGGGACTATAGGCAACCAACAGTGCAATAATAAAACTCTCTAATACATTAAAGCATTTTATTTTGTACTTCTATGTCCCTTTTACATAAGACATATTGGGCCCAAGCACAAAGCTGGTGCGAACAAGGTTCTCAACTTGAAAACTTGTCCACCTGGCTTCACATCGAACAAACACTGTAGATTTACTGCTCAAATGTATCATTACACACTCAATTGAATATGCTGCCCCCTTCTCATGCAAGAGTTAAAGGGACAGTCTACACAAAAATTGTTATTGTTTAACCCCTTAAGGACCAGGCATTTTAGACAAAAACTTCCCCAAAAGATCACTACATTTAAACAAACATAGAACCCCCCTTTTTTTTTTTAAAATATATTTACCTATCAAAACTATATATATTTTTTTAGTAGACAACCCAAAGTTTTAATCTAGACCCATTTTGGTATATTTCATGCCACCATTTCACCACCAAATGCGATCAAATTAATTTTTTTTTTAAACTTTTTCACAATTTTAGGTTTCTCACTGAAATTATTTACAAACAGATTGTGCAATCATGGCATAAATGGTTGTAAATGCTTCTCTGCGATCCCTTTGTTCAGAAAAAGCAGACATATATGGCTTTGGCATTGTTTTTTGGTAATAGAAGGCTGCTAAATGCCACTGCGCACAATACTTTTTTATGCCTAGCAGTGAAGGGGTTAATTAGGTAGCTTGTAGGGTTAATTTTAGCTTTAATGTAGAGATCAGCCTCCCACCTGACACATTCCACCCCATGATCCCTCCCTGAACCCTCTCAAACAGCTCTCTTCCCTCCCCACCCCCCTAAAGGTCACTCCCATTTTACCTCCCAACCTTCCTGATCCCCCCCCCAAACAGTTCTCTTACCCTCCCTCCTCTACCTATTTGCCGCCATCTTAGGTACTGTCAGCTGTCTGCCAGTACCCAGTTTGCTGCTAATTTGGCAGATGTAAAAAAAAAAAATACCTTTTTTTCTGTAGTGTAGCTGCCCCCCTCAATACTCTACCCCCTCCCCCTCCCAGATCCCTTTTTGGCAACAGATCCCACATAGCATCCCACTCATTGCCCCTCAGCCTATTAAATAGTCACAGTCATGTGATCAAGAGTGATATCAAAAGAGGCTTAGATACAAGGTGATCACAGAGGTAAAAAGTATATTAATATAACTGTGTTGGTTGTGCAAAACTGGGGAATGGGTAATAAAGGGATTATCTATCTTATCTAGCAATACAAATTCTATTGAAGACTGTCCCTTTAATATCCGCCAATTTAGAGGGATTGCTGCTTAAAACAAGGAACCTATTGTACTCAGGATTTGGTTTGTTAACATAACTACATGTGTGTTTCTTCTAGGGGACATCATTTCCTGCTACCATTTATATGTTTCTTACTGAAAGCCCTCTTCTTCACCTTACACTCTCCCTTTGTTTGCTGTTTTTACTGTTTTTAGCTGCACAAAGATACCCACCATTTCCTCTGCATTTACGACCTTCCTTAAAATCCACCTGCTCCTCTAGGAGTCAAAATGACGACTATTTTTGGTCACATCTTCTAAGAGGTTTGACAAATGTGTTAGCACCTGTCAGAAAGCCTTTAGGATCCCTGCCCATTAAAGTAATGTCCTCTATAGCAAAGTTAGGACTATTGGCACCTTTGAGATTTGAGGTTCAAAAATAAAGGCTATAGCATTTCCAAACATCCCATAGACCTTCCACTGATTACACTAAAGTAAATCTTATTTGCTTCAAAGGCCTCTAGTTATCAAGTTGTCAACCGCAAATACGCTGGAATTCCGCAGCGTATTTGTGGCGAGGCTGCTTCGCCGTAGTTATCAAGCCCTACAGCCCGGCAAAAGTAGAATTTAGTGACGTAACCTACGATCCGCCGGACTCAGTCTGACACAGATTGATGGTTACGTCACTACAGATGTTCCGAACGCAAGTTTGGCACAATATGACTACTTTTGGTAGTTATCAAATACCTACCAGGTACGCTCGCCACTATTCCGGGCCAGCGTACCTGGTTTTCAATCCGCCGCCCTGGAGGCGGCGGATCCCATAGGAATCAATGGGAGTCTGACAGCAGCGAGAGCTCATGTTTGCTGCTGCCCGATATCCCATTGATTCCTATGGGAAGTGTCTGCACCTAACACCCTAACATGTACCCCGAGTCTAAACACCCCTAATCTGCCCCCCCCCCACACTGCCGCCACCTACTTTATACTTATTAACCCCTAAACCGCCACTCCCGGACCCCGCCGCAACTATAATAAATATATTAACCCCTAATCTGCCGCCCCTATACCGCCGCCACCGATCTTAAATTTATTAACCCCTATCCTGCCCCCCTATACCGCCGCCACTATATTAAACTTATTAACCCCTAAACCTAAGTCTAACTCTAACCCTAACACCCCCCTAACTTAAATATTATTTAAATAAATCTAAATAAATATTACTATTATTAACTAAATTAATTCAGCCGAGCCAAATTCTTCATCCAAGCGGGGCAAGAAGAGGTCCTCCATCCGGCTGAAGTCTTCATCCAAGCGGGGCAGAAGAGGTCCTCCATCCGGTAGAAGTCTTCATCCAAGCGGTGTCTTCTATCTTCATCCAACCGCGGCTCCATCTTCCAGACATCCGACGCGGAACATCCTGCTAGCCCGATGGACTAACGACGAATGAAGGTTCCCTTAAGGGACGTCATCCAAGATGGCGTCCCTTGAATTCCGATTGGCTGATAGGATTCTATCAGCCAATCGGAATTAAGGTAGGAAAAATCCGATTGGCTGATTCAATCAGCCAATCGGATTGACCTCACATTCTATTGGATCGGAACAGCCAATAGAATGCAAAGTCAATCTGATTGGCTGATTGGAGCTTAGGCGAGCGTATTGGGCCGGCAAATGCAGGAAAGTAGACGGCTTCATAACTAGAGGCCAATGAAAAGGAAAATGTATCAAGGCTGCAGGTGGTCAAGTTCTCAAGTAGAGAATCTGTCAGCCTGAAATTGGCACTTGTTATCCAGCATCGCATGGAGAAACTAATGATTGCACAAGAACTCTCTTAAGCAATCCTGCCCCCTGCTTGGGTGCAACCAATTATGCGAGAGCAGGGCCTATCAATCACCTCAACTTTGTTTGTTTGCAGTGATTTATCTCCAACACCTCTGAGGTGGCAGAATGAATAAGAAACAGAAAACTGCTTCTTAAAGAACCAGTAAATATAGTAGATTTACATAATCAACAAATGGTTACATAATCAACAAATGGATGATAACAAGACAATGCAATAGCCCTTACTCTGAACTTCAAATGAGTAGTAGATATTTTTCTGACAAATTTCAAAGTTATGTCTATTTCCACTCGCACTGCATCATGTAACAGCCATCAGCCAATCACAAATGCATATCTGTATATTCTGTGAATTCTTGCACATGCTCAGTAGGAGCAGGTGACTCAAAAAGTGTAAATATAAAAAGACTGTGCTCATTTTGTTAATGGAAGTAAATTGGAAAATTCTATCATGCTCTATCTGAATCATGAAAGTTTAATTTTGACTTAAGTGTCCCTTTAAATTTTTGGCTGTAGGCTCACTCATGCCACCCTGCACTGCAAAGTCTCAAAAAGTACAAATGCAGATTAATACATTTACCCTTTTATGTATTTTATTTTTAATTGATCTTTCTAAATGGCACAATTTTCTCACATTTGTCGTTACTAAGCTGGATTACATTCCACTTAAATTTCACTCCGCAAAATAGTAAATTTGATCTGAGTGTTACTTTAGAGCCAGTTTATTATCAGTTTATCATAACAGGCTTCTCAGATGGACCATACAAGAATTGCTCTTGTGGGGTAGCAGACCCAATAGATAGTAGACAATAAGAATCTTTCAAACCTTCTGAATAAACATTTAGCACAGCAAACCTTCATTGTACTGGAAGTAAGGATGAAAATATCATTGCTATAGCATATTTTTGACACCAACTTGTATTAAAGGGACACTAAAGTCAAAATTAATCTTTCATGATTCAGATAGAGCACACAGTTTTAAACAACTTTACAATTTACTTTCATTATCTATATGTGCACAATAATTTTATATGCACTCTTTCTGTGGTACCAACTCCTACTGAGCATGTGCACGAATTCACAGAACATACATATATGTATTTTGTGATTGGCTGATAGCTGTCACATGATGCAGAGAGAAGGAAAACTAAGGCCTAGATTATGAGTTTTGCGGTAGCTGAAAAAGCAGCGTTAACAGGTGCTAACGCTGCTTTTTTATGCCCGCTGGTATTATGAGTCTTGCAGGTTTAGGGTTACCGCACACTTTTTTGGCCTTACCGCAAAACGACTTACGCAAACTTCGTAAAGTCTTTTCTCCTGTTAAGTGTGGTCAGTCCACGGGTCATCATTACTTCTGGGATATTATCTCCTCCCCTACAGGAAGTGCAAGAGGATTCACCCAGCAGAGCTGCTATATAGCTCCTCCCCTCTACGTCACCTCCAGTCATTCTCTTGCACCCAACGAATAGATAGGATGTGTGAGAGGACTGTGGTGATTTTAATTAGTTTATTACCTTCAATCAAAAGTTTGTTATTTTATAATAGCACCGGAGTGTGTTATTCATTCTCTGGTAGAATTTGAAGAAGAATCTACCTGAGTTTTTTCTATGATTTTAGCCGGAGTAGTTAAGATCATATTGCTGTTTCTCGGCCATCTGAGGAGAGGTAAACTTCAGATCAGGGGACAGCGGGCAGATTAATCTGCAAAGAGGTATGTAGCAGTTTATTATTTTCTGACATGGAATTGATGAGAAAATCCTGCCATACCGTTATAATGTAAACTCAGCCTTAAATACAGTAGATGTATCTGGTATCAGGCTGTCATGTATGTATATTTTACACTTCAGTATTCTGGGGAATGGTACTTCACTGGATTTATACTGTATGCATAGACTTAACCTAATTTGCAGGGACTTGCAATAGGTTTTTAAATAACAATTAATTTATTGAGGTTAAACGTTTTTTGCTGGCATGTAAAATCGTTTATTTCTCTGAGGTACTGGGTGAAAAAATGTTTTGGGCACTGTTTTTTCCACTTGGCAATAGTTTTGTTTAAATTTAAACAGTTTACTGATCTCTCTCACTGTTATGTGTGAGGGGGAGGGGCCATTTTTGGAGCTTTTACTACGCATCAAAAAACTCAGTCAGAGGTTCATTTTCTTCCTGCATGATCCGGTTCATCTCTACAGAACTCAGGGATCTTCAAAGCTTGTTTTGAGGGAGGTAATCATTCACAGCAGAGCTGTGAAGATTGTAGTTGACTGTGATAAAAAACGTTTATTTGTGTATTTTTTCTGCTGTCAGGGTTAGTTATCCTTTGCTAATGGGAACAATCCTTTGCTAAAATTGTATATTTCTTACAAAGATTTGATGCTATAATTTATTTATTTCAACTGTCATAATTTTTTCTGTGCTTCTTATAGGCACAGTTCATTTTCATATTATTGTAAATTACTTGAAAAAGCATTTCCAAGTTGCTAGTTAATTGCTAGTGTGTTAAACATGTCTGATTCAGAGGAAGATACATGTGCTATATGTGCTAATGCCAAAGTGGAGCCCAATAGAAATTTATGTACTAACTGTATTGATGTTACTTTAAATAAAAGTCAATCTGTACAAATTGAACATATTTCACCAGACAACGAGGGGAGAGTTATGCCGACTAACTCGCCTCACGTGTCAGTACCTGCATCTCCCGCTCGGGAGGTGCGTGATATTGTAGCGCCGAGTACATCTGGGCGGCCATTACAAATCACACTACAGGATATGGCTACTGTTATGACTGAAGTTTTGGCTAAATTACCAGAACTAAGAGGTAAGCGTGATCACTCTGGGGTGAGAACAGAGTGCGCTGATAATATTAGGGCCATGTCAGACACTGCGTCACAGGTGGCAGAACATGAGGACGGAGAACTTCATTCTGTGGGTGACGGTTCTGATCCAAACAGACTGGATTCAGATATTTCAAATTTTAAATTTAAGCTGGAAAACCTCCGTGTATTACTAGGGGAGGTATTAGCGGCTCTGAATGATTGTAACACAGTTGCAATACCAGAGAAAATGTGTAGGTTGGATAGATATTTTGCGGTACCGGCGAGTACTGATGTTTTTCCTATACCTAAGAGACTTACTGAAATTGTTACTAAGGAGTGGGATAGACCCGGTGTGCCGTTCTCACCCCCTCCGATATTTAGAAAAATGTTTCCAATAGACGCCACCACACGGGACTTATGGCAAACGGTCCCTAAGGTGGAGGGAGCAGTTTCTACTTTAGCTAAGCGTACCACTATCCCGGTGGAGGATAGCTGTGCTTTTTCAGATCCAATGGATAAAAAATTAGAGGGTTACCTTAAGAAAATGTTTGTTCAACAAGGTTTTATATTGCAACCTCTTGCATGTATTGCGCCTGTCACGGCTGCAGCAGCATTTTGGTTTGAGTCTCTGGAAGAGACACTTGAATCATCTACACTAGATGAGATTACACACAAACTTAAAGCCCTTAAGTTAGCTAACTCATTTATTTCAGATGCCGTAGTACATTTAACTAAACTTACGGCTAAGAATTCCGGATTCACCATTCAGGCACGCAGAGCACTGTGGCTAAAATCCTGGTCAGCTGATGTTACTTCTAAATCTAAATTGCTTAATATACCTTTCAAAGGGCAGACCTTATTCGGGCCCGGGTTGAAAGAGATTATCTTTGACATTACAGGAGGTAAAGGCCATGCCCTGCCTCAGGACAAAGCCAAAGCTAAGGCTAGACAGTCTAATTTTCGTTCCTTTCGTAATTTCAAAGCAGGAGCAGCATCAACTTCCTCTGCACCAAAACAGGAAGGAGCTGTTGCTCGCTACAGACAAGGCTGGAAACCTAACCAGTCCTGGAACAAGGGCAAGCAGACCAGGAAACCTGCTGCTGCCCCTAAGACAGCATGAATCGAGGGCCCCCGATCCGGGACCGGATCTAGAGGGGGGCAGACTTTCTCTCTTCGCCCAGGCTTGGGCAAGAGATGTTCAGGATCCCTGGGCGTTAGAGATCATATCTCAGGGATACCTTCTGGACTTCAGATCCTCTCCCCCAAGAGGGAGATTTCATCTGTCAAGGTTGTCAACAAACCAAACAAAGAAGGAAGCGTTTCTACGCTGCGTACAAGATCTTTTATTAATGGGAGTGATCCATCCAGTTCCGCGGTCGGAACAAGGACAAGGTTTTTACTCAAATCTGTTTGTAGTTCCCAAGAAAGAGGGAACTTTCAGGCCAATCTTGGATTTAAAGATCCTAAACAAATTCCTAAGAGTTCCATCGTTCAAGATGGAAACTATTCGAACAATTTTGCCCATGATCCAAGAGGGTCAGTACATGACCACAGTGGATTTAAAGGATGCTTACCTTCACATACCGATTCACAGAAATCATTACCGGTATCTAAGGTTTGCCTTTCTAGACAGGCATTACCAGTTTGTAGCTCTTCCATTCGGATTGGCTACGGCTCCAAGAATCTTCACAAAGGTTCTGGGTACTCTTCTGGCGGTACTAAGACCGCGAGGAATTTCGGTAGCTCCGTACCTAGACGACATTCTGATACAAGCTTCAAGCTTTCAAACTGCCAAGTCTCATACAGAGTTAGTACTGGCATTTCTAAGGTCGCATGGATGGAAGGTGAACGAAAAGAAGAGTTCTCTCTTTCCACTCACAAGAGTTCCCTTCTTGGGGACTCTGATAGATTCTGTAGAAATAAAGATTTACCTGACAGAAGACAGGTTAACAAAGCTTCAAAATGCATGCCGTGTCCTTCATTCCATTCAACACCCGTCAGTAGCTCAATGCATGGAGGTGATCGGATTAATGGTAGCGGCAATGGACATAGTCCCCTTTGCACGCCTACATCTCAGACCGCTGCAATTGTGCATGCTAAGTCAGTGGAATGGGGATTACTCAGATTTGTCCCCCACTCTGAATCTGAATCAAGAGACCAGAAATTCTCTTCTATGGTGGCTTTATCGGCCACATCTGTCCAGGGGGATGCCATTCAGCAGGCCAAACTGGACAATTGTAACAACAGACGCCAGCCTACTAGGTTGGGGCGCTGTCTGGAATTCTCTGAAGGCTCAGGGACTATGGAATCAGGAGGAGAGTCTCCTTCCAATAAACATTCTGGAATTGAGAGCAGTTCTCAATGCCCTTCTGGCTTGGCCCCAGTTAACAACTCGGGGGTTCATCAGGTTTCAGTCGGACAACATCACGACTGTAGCTTACATCAACCATCAGGGAGGGACAAGAAGCTCCCTAGCAATGATGGAAGTATCAAAGATAATTCGCTGGGCAGAGTCTCACTCTTGCCACCTGTCTGCAATCCACATCCCGGGAGTGGAGAACTGGGAGGCGGATTTCTTAAGTCGTCAGACTTTTCATCCGGGGGAGTGGGAACTTCATCTGGAGGTCTTTGCCCAAATACTTCGACGTTGGGGCAAACCAGAGATAGATCTCATGGCGTCTCGTCAGAACGCCAAGCTTCCTCGCTACGGGTCCAGATACAGGGATCCGGGAGCGGTTCTGATAGATGCTCTGACAGCACCTTGGACCTTCAAGATGGCTTATGTGTTTCCACCCTTCCCGATGCTTCCTCGATTGATTGCCAGAATCAAACAGGAGAGAGCATCAGTGATTCTAATAGCACCTGCATGGCCACGCAGGACTTTGTATGCAGATCTAGTGGACATGTCATCCTGTCCGCCTTGGTCTCTACCTCTGAAACAGGACCTTCTGATCCAGGGTCCATTCAAACATCAAAATCTAACTTCTCTGAAGCTGACTGCTTGGAGATTGAACGCTTGATTTTATCAAAACGTGGGTTTTCTGAGCCAGTTATTGATACCTTAATACAGGCTAGGAAGCCTGTTACCAGAAGGATTTACCATAAAATATGGCGTAAATACTTATATTGGTGCGAATCCAAGAGTTACTCATGGAGTAAGGTTAGGATTCCAAGGATATTGTCTTTTCTACAAGAAGGTTTAGAAAAGGGTTTATCCGTTAGTTCCTTAAAGGGACAGATTTCAGCTCTGTCCATTCTTTTACACAAACGTCTGTCAGAAGCTCCGGACGTTCAAGCTTTTTGTCAGGCTTTAGCTAGGATCAAGCCTGTGTTTAAAACTGTTGCTCCGCCATGGAGTTTGAACTTAGTTCTTAATGTTTTACAGGGTGTTCCATTTGAACCCCTTCATTCCATTGATATCAAGTTGTTATCTTGGAAAGTTCTGTTTTTAATGGCTATTTCCTCGGTTCGAAGAGTCTCTGAGTTATCTGCCTTACATTGTGATTCTCCTTATCTGATTTTTCATTCAGACAAGGTAGTTCTGCGTACTAAACCTGGGTTCCTACCTAAGGTGGTCACTAACAGGAATATCAATCAAGAGATTGTTGTTCCATCTTTGTGTCCTAATCCTTCCTCGAAGAAGGAACGTCTGCTACACAATCTAGATGTAGTCCGTGCCCTGAAATTTTATCTACAGGCAACTAAGGATTTTCGTCAAACGTCTTCCCTGTTTGTCGTTTATTCTGGCCAGAGGAGAGGTCAAAAAGCTTCGGCTACCTCTCTCTCTTTTTGGCTTCATAGCATAATACGATTAGCCTATGAGACTGCTGGACAGCAGCCTCCTGAAAGAATTACAGCTCATTCTACTAGAGCTGTGGCTTCCACTTGGGCCTTTAAGAATGAGGCTTCTGTTGAACAGATTTGCAAGGCTGCAACTTGGTCTTCTCTTCATACTTTTTCCAAATTTTACAAATTTGACACTTTTGCTTCTTCGGAGGCTGTTTTTGGGAGAAAGGTTCTTCAGGCAGTGGTTCCCTCCGTATAAAGAGCCTGCCTGTCCCTCCCGTCATCCGTGTACTTTTGCTTTGGTATTGGTATCCCAGAAGTAATGATGACCCGTGGACTGACCACAGTTAACAGGAGAAAACAAAATTTATGCTTACCTGATAAATTCATTTCTCCTGTAGTGTGGTCAGTCCACGGCCCGCCCTGTTTTTTATGGCAGGCTAAAAAATTTTTTGGATTATACTCCAGTCACCACTACACCCTTGGGCTTCTCCTTTCTCGTTGGTCCTTTGGTCGAATGACTGGAGGTGACATAGAGGGGAGGAGCTATATAGCAGCTCTGCTGGGTGAATCCTCTTGCACTTCCTGTAGGGGAGGAGATAATATCCCAGAAGTAATGATGACCCGTGGACTGACCACACTACAGGAGAAATGAATTTATCAGGTAAGCATAAATTTTGTTTTTTCTATGGGACTTTCATAGCGCCGGTATTACGAGTCTGTCCTGGTAGGCCAAAAAGTGAGCGGTACACCCTACCCTGTCAAGATTTCTAACGCATTTGAAAGTCAGTAGTTATGAGTTTTATGGTACAACGCCGTAACATAAAACTCATAACTAAAATGCTAAAAAGTACACTAACACCCATAAACTACCTATTAACCTCTAAACCAAGGCCCTCGCAAACACTAAAATACATTTTTTAACCCCTAATCTGCCGCTCCGGACACCGCTGTCACCTATATTATATTTCTGAACCCCCTAATCTGCTGCCCCCAACATCGCTGACATCTACATTATATTTATTAACCCCTAATCTGCCGCCCCCAATGTCGCCGCAACCTACCTACACTTATTAACCCCTAATCTGCCACCCCAACATCGCCGCCACTTTAATAAACATATTAACCCCTAAACCGCTGCACTCCCGCCTCGCAAACATTAGTCAAATATTATTAGCCCCTAATCTGCCGTCCCTAACATCGCCGCCACCTACCTACATTTATTAACCCCTAATCTGCCACCCCAATGTCGCTGTCACTATATTAATGTTATTAACCCCTAAACCTAAGTCTAACCCTAACATCCCCTAACAAATATAATTTAAATAAATCTAAATAAAATTACTATCATTAACTACATTATTCCTATTTAAAACTAAATACTTACCTATAAAATAAACCCTAAGCTAGCTACAATATAAGTAATAGTTACATTGTATCTATACAGACAGGCAGAAGTCTTCATCCAGACGGCATCTTCTATCTTCATCCATCCAGCGCGGGTCCATCTTCAAGACATCCGACGCGGAGCATCCTCTTCATCCGTCAACTAAAGATGAATGAAGGTACCTTTAAGTGACGCCATCCAAGATGGCGTCCCTTAGATTCCGATTGGCTGATAGAATTCTATCAGCCAATCAGAATTACGGTAGAAAAAATCGAATTGGCTGATGCAATCAACCAATAGGATTGAAGTCCAATCCTATTGGCTGATCCAATCAGCCAATAGGATTGAGCTTGCATTCTATTGGCTGATTGGAACAGCCAGTAGAATGTGAGCTCAATCCTATTGGCTGATGCTATCAGCTATCAGCCAATCGGAATCTAAGAGACGTCATCTTGGATGACGTCACTTAAAGGTACCTTCATTCATCTTTAGTCGTCGGATGAAGAGGATGCTCCGCGTCAGATGTCTTGAAGATGGACCCGCTCCACGCCGGATGGATGAAGATAGAAGATGCCATCTGGATGAAGACTTCTGCCCGTCTGGAGGACCACTTCGCCCGGCTTGGATGAAGACTTCTCCCGGCTTCGTTGAGGACTTCGGCTCGGCTTGGATGAAGACTTCTCCCGGTAAGTCGATCTTCAGGGGGTTAGTGTTAGGTGGGTTTTATTTTTAGGTTAGGGACTTTGGGCCTGCAAAAGAGCTAACTGTCCTTTTATAGGGCAATGGCCATCCAAATGCCCTTTTTAGGGCAATGGGGAGCTTAGGATTTTTTAGATAGTATTTTATTTGGGGAGGTTGGTTGTGTAGGTGGTGGGTTTTACTGTTGGGGGGGTTGTTTGTATTTTTTTCCAGGTAAACTGGCTGATTACTTTGGGGCAATGCCCCGCAAAAGGCCCTTTTAAGGGCTATTGCTAGTTTAGTTTAGGCTAGGGGTTTTTGTTATTTTTTTTTTTGGGGGGGGGCTTTTTTCTATTTTGATAGGGCTATTAGATTAGGTGTAATTAGTTTAAATATCTGTAATTTGTTTTTTATTTTCTGTAATTTAGTGAGTTTTTTTGTACTTTAGCTAATTTAATTTAATTGATTTAATTGGTGCTAATTTAGTTAATCTATTTAATTATAGTGTAGTGTTAGGTGTTAGTGTAACTTAGGTTAGGTTTTATTTTACAGGTAAATTTGTTTTAGCTAGGTAGTTAGTAAATAGTTAATCGCTATTTAATAACTATTCTACCTAGTTAAAATAAATACAAAAGTTGCCTGTAAAATAAAAATAAACCCTAAGCTAGCTACAATGTAACTATTAGTTATATTGTAGCTAGCTTAGAGTTTATTTTATAAGTAAGTATTTAGTTTTAAATAGGAATTATTTAGTTAATGATATGAATATTTAGTTAGATTTATTTAAATAATATTTGTTAGGGGGTGTTAGGGTTAGACTTAGGTTTAGGGGTTAATAACTTTAATATAGTGGCGGCGACATGGGGGCAGCAGATTAGGGGTTAATAAATGTAGGTAGGTGGCGGCGTTGTTAGAGACGGCAGATTAGGGGTTAATAATATTTAACTAATATTTGCGAGGTGGAAGTGCGGCGGTTTAGGGGTTAATATGTTTATTATAGTGGCGGCGACGTTGGGGGCGGCAGATTAGGGGTTAATAAGTGTAGGTAGGTGGCGGCAACATTGGGGATGGCAGATTAGGGGTTAATAAATATAATGTAGGTGGCGGCGATGTTGAGGGCAGCAGATTAGGGGTTCATAAGTATAATGTAGGTGGCGGCGATGTCCATAGCGGCAGATTAGGGGTTAATAAATATAATGTAGGTGTTGGCGATGTCGGGGGCAGCAGATTAGGGGTTAATAAGTGTAAGATTAGGGGTGTTTAGACTCGGGGTTCATGTTAGGGTGTTAGGTGTAAACATAAAATGTCTTTCCCCATAGGAATCAATGGGGCTGCGTTACTGAGTTTTAGTCTGCTTTTTTGCAGGTGTTAGACTTTTTCTCAGCCGTCTCTCCCCGTTAATTCCTATGGGGAAATCGTGCACAAGCACGTTACACCAGCTCACCACTCACTTAAGCAGCGCTGGTATTGAAGTGAGATTTGGAGCAAAATTTTGCTCTACGCTCACTTTTTGTCTTTTAACGCCGGGTTTGTAAAAACCCGTAATACCAGCGATGTAGGAAAGTGAGTGGTGAGAGAAAACTGCTCGTTAGCACCGCACCCCTGTTACAGCAAAACTCGTAATCTAGGCGTAAGATTGGTCAGAAAAAAAATCTACTATTCATTTGAAATTCAAACTAAATGCTTTTGCATTGTCTTTTTGTGTGTGTGTAAATTTTAGTTTTTTCTATTTTTTGTAATGCATTTTTTTTTAAGTAATGTTAGTTTTGTTAGGGTAAGCTTAGTTGTTAATTTAATTTTACAGGTGAGTATTTCTTTTTTAAGGTACAGTAGTTAGTATGGTTTTTATTTAATTTATGGGTATTTTAATTTGTTGATTGTGCAATTCTACTGTTTAGTGGTCATTTAAAGTTTACAACTTTGTCATGTGTGCATTGATATAATAGTATCTGAGAATCCCACACTCCCTGCCATTGAAAGAGGTTGTTTTGACTCTGGTATTTAATAGATATGAAAGAGGAACACGTTTCACAGACAGCAACAGTGTATTTCTTAATCTATTTTAGCTAACAATTTACTTATCTGAAATAAACTATTTTTGCTCAAGGGCTCAACAGAACCTTCTCCAGAAATATATCAAAACATTGTTTTAAAATATACATAGGGCAAGATTTATCAAAGTGAGAACAAGAAAATTCTCACATTTGTCGTAAACAAAAAACCTCACAAATGATATCACCATATTTATGAAAGGTTATGCGCCAATAAAGTCACAACTTTTCATATGTGCGAACAAATTGACTCATGACCATTCGCAAGTCTTAAATATGCTAATAAGTTGTCTGGAAATGCCTAATTCTTGTATTAATCTCTATTAGCATTTTAAAATGCCAGTATATATTCGCAGGTCTCATATATTTATGAAAAGTGGTGCATGCAATATTCACTGTTTTTAATCTCGCCAATTTGTAGGTTGCGAGGAGTGAAAAATAAAGAGCAATATTGTTGTTTGTCTGGAGGAAAAATGGAAATATGTATTTTTCTTGCTGTATCTAGGGTTAGAAATTGCCCACAACAAGGCCCAGAACCTGAATAATATTAGTAATGAAATAACAAAAAGGTATACACAAATTTATACAAAAGTAAAATAATTTAAGTGCAATTGAAATAAGTGTATTAAAAAGAACGAAGATAAGCTCCAAAAAACGGGCCACCTTCCTCAATAAAAGAGAGCCAAAGAAGGGGCAAAATAAAAATAACTTCAATATATAAGAAATAACATTCTTACAAACGATCACTTGATTAAAACAATAAACCATTTACCGGTGTCTAAAATTAAGATTGATAAATAAAGTGAAAATGAAATTTTCGCAAGAAAACTAGGATCAGCCATTCACTTGCCATCGCAAAAAAAGTTTTGCCCAAAAATGTCTCTAGAATTTTGATAAATACTGGCGACATTTTTGACTTCACACATTGCGAACTATTGCGGAATTAATCGTGACTTTTTAGGTGCATTTTTTCTGAGCTTGATAAATTTTGCCAATAATCCCTTTATTACCTATTCCCCAGTTTTGCATAACCAACACAGATTACCTTGTATCTAAGCCTCCTCTGACAGCCCCCTGATCATCACATGACTTTGGCCTCTACTTATCAATCTGTCAACTGCAAATACGCTGGAATTCCATAGCGTATTTGTGGCGAGCTTGATTCGCCTTAGTTATCAAACCCTACAGACCGGCAAAAGTAGAATTTAGTGACGTAACATACGATCCGCCGGACTCAGTCCCACACAGATCGATGCTTACGTCACTACAGATGTCCCGAATGCAAGTTCGGCACAATCTGACTACTTTTGGAAGTTATCAAATTTCTACTAGGTACGCTCGCCACTATTCCGGCCCAGCGTAACTGGTTTTCAATCCGCCGCCCTGGAGGTGGTGGATGTCATAGGAATCAATGGGAGTCGGAAAGCAGCGAAAGCTCATGTTCGCTGCTGCCCGATATCCCATTGAATTCTATGGGAATGTCTACACCTAACACCCTAACATCTACCCCGAGTCTAAACACCCCTAATCTGCCCACCCTACACCGCCGCCACCTAAATAAAAGTTATTAACCCCTATCCCGCCGCTCTCGGACCCCACCACAACTAAAGTGTTTAACCCCTAAACCGCCGCTCCCGGACCCCACCGCCACCTACATTATATTTATTAACCCCTAATCTGCTGCCCCTACACCGCCGCCACCTACATTATATTTATTAACCCCTAATCTGCCGCCCCCAATGTCGCCGCCACTATATTAAATTTATTAACCCCTAAACCTAAGCCTAACCCTAACCTTTTCACCCCCTAACTTAAATATAATTTAAATTAATCTAAATAAATATTCATAGCATTAAATAAATTATTCCTATTTAAAACTAAATACTTACCTATAAAATAAACCCTAAAATAGCTACAATATAACTTTGTATCTATCTTAGGGTTTATATTTATTTTACAGGCAACTTTGTATTTATTTTAACTAGGTACAATAGTTATTAAATAGTTATTAACTATTTAATAACTTCCTAGTTAAAATAAATACAAATTTAACTGTAAAATAAAACCTAACCTAAGTTACAATTACACCTAACACTACACTATAATTAAATTAATTACCTAAATTAAATAAATTAATTACAATTAAATAAAATTATCTAAAGTACAAATTTTTTTTTTTACAGAAAATAATAAAATAATTACAAGATTTTGAAATTATCTACACCTAATCTAATCCCCCTAATAAAATAAAAAAGCCCCCCAAAATAATAAAAATCCCTACCCTACACTAAATTACAAATAGCCCTTAAAAGGGCCTTTTGCGCGGCATTGCCCCAAAGTAATCAGCTCTTTTACCTGTAAAAAAAGTACAATTCCCCCCCACAACATTAAAACCCACCACCCACACACCCAACCCTACTCTAAAACCCACCCAATCCCCCCTTAAAAAAACCTAACACTAACCCCTTGAAGATCACCCTACCTTGAGACGTCTTCACCAAACTGGACTGAAGTCCTCAACGAAGCCGGGCAGAGTGGTCCTCCAGATGGGCAGGAGTCTTCATCCAAGCTGGGCAGAAGAGGTCCTCCAGACGGGCAGTAGTCTTCATCCAGACGGCATCTTCTATCTTCAGCCATCCGGAGCGGGTCCATCTTCAAGACATCCGACGCGGAGCATCCTTCCAGGCCGACTACTACCCAACAAATGAATATTCCTTTAAATGACGTCATCCAAGATGGCGTCCCTTGAATTCCGATTGGCTGATAGAATTCTATCAGCCAATCGGAATTAAGGTAGGAAAAATCCTATTGGCTGATGCAATCAGCCAATAGGATTGAAGTTCAATCCTATTGGCTGATTGAAGTTCAATCCTATTGGCTGATTGAATCAGCCAATAGGATTGAGCTCGCATTCTATTGGCTGATTGGAACAGCCAATAGAATGCAAGCTCAATCCTATTGGCTGATTGCATCAGCCAATAGGATTTTTCCTACCTTAATTCTGATTGGCTGATAGAATTCTGGAGGACCACTCTGCCCGGCTTTGTTGAGGACTTCGGCCCGGTTTGGTGAAGACGTCTCAAGGTAGGGTGATCTTCAGGGGGTTAGTGTTAGGTTTTTTAAGGGGGGGTTGGGTGGGTTTTAGAGTAGGGTTGGGTGTGTGGGTGGTGGGTTTAAATGTTGGGTGGGGATTGTATCTTTTTTTACAGGTAAAAGAGCTGATTACTTTGGGGCAATGCCCGGCAAAAAGCCATTTTAAGGGCTATTTGTAATTCAGTATAGGGTAGAGATTTTTATTATTTTTGGGGGCTTTTTTATTTTATTTGGGGGATTAGATTAGATGTAATTAGTTATTATTATTATTATTATTATACTTTATTTATGAAGTGCCATCATATTCCTCAGCGCTGTCCATGGATACAGATCATTTAAATAAAACAATAGTATAAAACTTCTAAGACTAAGAGATAGGACAGAATTTACAAACACATACAGGAGGAATCGAGGGCCCTATTCCCGTGGGAACTTACAATCTAGAAGGGTAGGAGGTTGGGAAACATGAGGTGAGGACTGCAAGATTGAGAAAGATGTTAATGCAGAGTTAGAGGAGGGAAATGTTGTTAGGTAAAATGAATATTATTGAGTTGGGTGGTAGGTTTCTCTGAACAGAAAAGTCTTCAGAGAGCATTTAAAGGAAGAAAGATTTGGGCAAAGCCTGACAGCACGAGGGAGAGTTTTCCAGAGGGTAGGTGCTGTACGACAGAAGTCCTGCAGTCTAGCATGAGAGGAGGTGATAGTCGCAGAAGCAAGGAGCAGGTCATTGTTGGATCTTAGTGGGCAGGCTGGAGTATACTTGTTGATTAGAGAGGATAGGTAGAGGGGAGCAGAGTTGGTGAGTGCTTTGTATGCAAGGATGAAAATTTTGAATTTAATTCTGCTGTGTATGGAGAGCCAATGAAGGGACTCACAGAGAGGTGCAGCAGATACAGGGCGACGGGAAACAATTAGTTTAAAATTCTTGTAATTATTTTATTATTTTCTGTAATTTAGTGGTTTTTTTTGTACTTTAGTTAATTTTATTTAATTGTAATTAATTGTAGTTAATTTATTTAATTATAGTGTAGTGTTAGGTGTAATTGTAACTTAGGTTAGGTTTTATTTTACAGGTAAATTTTTCTTTATTTTAACTAGGTAGCTATTAAATAGTTAATAACTATTTAATAACTATTGTACCTAGTTAAAATAAATACAAACTTGCCTGTAAAATAAAAATAACCCTAAGATTAGGGGGTTAGGTTTAGGGTTAGACTTAGGATTAGGGGTTAATATGTTTATTATAGTGGCGGCGGTGTAGGGGGGGGCAGATTAGGGGTTAATATACATAATGTAGGTAGCAGTGGGCTCCGGGAGCGGCGGTTTAGGGGTTAAAAAATGTATTTAGTTGCGGCGGGGTCTGGGAGCGGCAGGATAGGGGTTAATAACTTTATGTAGGTGGCGGCGGTATAGGGGGCGGCAGATTAGGGGTTAATAAGTATAATGTAGGTGGCGGTGGGCTTCGGGAGCGGCGGTTTAGGGGTTAATAACTTTTATGTAGGTGTGGCGCCGTCAGGGAGTGGCGGTTTAGCGGGTAAAACAGTATAGTATAGTGTGGGTGCTTAGAGACTGGGTAGCAAGAAAGCTGTGAAAAAGCCGAAGAGCAGCGAGATTGATGACCGTTAGTTAACAACAGTCCACTGCTCATCGCTCTGTACTTGGTGCACGGCTTTTTGACAGCTTTTTTGATAATTTTGGAGAACGTATTCAGGTCCGTGGCGGTGATGTTAGGCGAACTTAGGCGAGCGTATTGGTGCCGGCGAATGCAAGAAAGTCGACGGCTTGATACATAGGGGCCTTTGTATTTATTATCTATTGACTTGCATTTAGTACTGTGTTGTGCTAAATCTTAAATAACTCCCCGGGCGTGAACACATTGTTATCTATATGGCCCACATGAACTAGCAGTCTCTTGTTGTGAAAAGCAATGTGATAAGAGGCAGCCTTCAAGGGCATAGAAATTAGCATATGAGCCGACCTAGGTTTAGTTTTAACTAAGAATACCAAGAGAGCAAAGAACAAAAGTAAATTGGAAAGTTGATTAAAGTTTCAAGTCTTATCTGAATAATGAAAGTTTAATTTTGACTAGACTGTCCCTTTAAGAAAATCAGAGACAATAGAGATCATGTTGAATATTTGAATTGTATGTGTTTTCCTTATTTGTGGATTTTGTGAAATTAATTAATTTGCAAAAAAGTCAAATTTAAACTTTTATGATTAATAGCATGCAATTTGCTTTTTTCTCTTGGTATCTTTTGTTCTGAACCTAGGTAGACTCAGAAGAGGTAATGCCCTACTGGAAGCTAGCTGCTGATTGGTGGCTGCACATATATGCCTCTTGTCATTGGTTCATAGAGTATGTTGAGCTAGCTCCTAGTTATGCACTGCTGCTCCTTCAACAAAATATACCAAGAGAATAAAACAAATTTGATAATAGAAGTACATTTAAAAGTTGTCTAAAAATTGTATGCTCTATCTAATTAATGAAAGAAAAAGTTCTTGAATTTATTTTGCATACTATGGGGCCGATTTATTATCGGCTGAATGGTGCCTAATGCAGCTGTTTCGCGTGAGCCTCCAGGCTCGCCGAGTCGCCGGAAACAGCAGTTAAGAAGCAACGGTCTTAAGACAGCTGCTCCTTAACTCGTACACCTCCTCTGAGGCTGTGGACATCGGGTTGATTGACACCCCCTGCAAGCGAATGTGCAGGGGGCGGCATTGCACAAGCAGTTCACTAGAACTGCTTGTGCAATGTTAAATGCAGACAGCGGATCAAGTCCGTCCGACACTTAATTGTCACGCCGCTCCTCCGCTCTGCTGTGGCCGTTGCCACGAATGCAGGCAGTCCTCCTGTTGCTAGAGATGCAGTGGTGAGTGACGTCATCACCTCCCGCCCTGTCTTCTGATGCCGGTCCGGATCCCTCGTGTGGCGCGAATCCTACCCTATGCAAGTGCCTCAGTCACTCTTACCTGTGTCCAAGTATAGGTGTTACTGTGTGTGCTCCTGGGTGCTGTATTCCTTATATTGCTGGACTGTTATAACGTTATTGAACTCTGCCTGTCTGACTACTCTGCTTGCTTAACCCCTAAAGTACTGGATTGCTATAACTTTGCAGAACTCTGCCTGTCTGACCACTCTGCTTGCTTAACCCCTAAAGTACTGGATTGCTATAATGTTGCAGAACTCTGCCTGTCTGACTACTCTGCTTGCTTAACCCCTAAAGTACTGGATTGCTATACCATTGCAGAACTCTGCCTGTCTGACCACTCTGCTTGCTTAACCCCTAAAGTACTGGATTGCTATAACGTTGCAGAACTCTGCCTGTCTGACCACTCTGCTTGCTTAACCCCTAAAGTACTGGATTGCTATAACGTTGCAGAACTCTGCCTGTCTGACCACTCTGCTTGCTTAACCCCTAAAGTACTGGATTGCTATAACGTTGCAGAACTCTGCCTGTCTTACCACTCTGCTTGCTCAACCCCTAAATTACTGGATTGCTATAATGTTGCAGAACTCTGCCTGTCTGACCACTCTGCTTGCTTAACCCCTAAAGTACTGAAATTGCTATAACGTTGCTTAACTCTTCCTTTCTGACCATTCTATTGGTTTACCCCTGAACTGTTTTACTGCTTGATTTCCTTTGTTGCTGACTCCTGCCTGTTCCTGGTCATTCTATTGGTTTACCCCATAACTGCTATACTGCTGGATTGCCTTCCTGTTGCCTCTGTCTGTCTTGACCATTCTTTGCCTTCATCTTATTGCCGTGAAGGACAACCCTGCCTACCGTGAGTACTGCTTACCTCATTTCCTAAACTCACTCTGTTCTGTGATATTTCCTATCCTTCCACTTGATGCCGGGATAAGAAGACTACTGGCCAAGTTTGGTCTGATAGAGGAATATCCAACTAGCATTACATTAATAAATTGGCCCCCATGTCTGGACTAACATAAAGAGGCCTATTTATCAAATGTCTGTCGGACCTGATCCGACAGTGCGGATCAGGTCTGACAGACATCGCTGAATGCGTAGAGCAATACGCTCTCCGTATTCAGCATTGCACCAGCAGCTCACAAGAGCTGCTGGTGCAACGCCGCCCCCTGCAGACTCGCGGCCAATGGGCTGCGAGCAGGGAGGTGTCAATCAACCCGATCATACTCGATTGGATTGAATTGTGGCGATTCATGACCGCCTGCTCAGAGCTTTAGACCGCTGCTTTATAACTGCTGTTTCTGGCGAGTCTGAAGACTCGCCAGAAACACGGGCCCTCAAGCTCCATTCCGAGCTTGATAAATGGGCCTCTATGTCAATATTCAACTGAAATTAGAAGAGAGTTATTTATTTTCTACAGTGCGATTGTTCCATACAATTTAAGAAAAAGACTTGAAAGAGAATAAGAAATGATTTTTGGAGCATAAAAATAATATTTAAAGGGGTTTCACCTTTCATTGGCTTCAATAACTGATGTAAATAGATTATTCCTTATAAAGGCATCATTTTGGGGGTGAGATTAGATTAAAGGAATGGTCTAGTCAAAATTAATTTTTTTAAAAAAACCAGGAATTTAAGATTAGGAGCTGGCCCATTTTTGGTTCAGAACCTGGGTAACACTTTGGTATCTAAATGTAGCCACCAATCAGCAAACCCTTCCCAGGGTGCTGAAGGAAAAATGGGCCGGCTCCCAAGCTTACATTACAGTTTTTTCAAATAAAGATACCAAAAGAACAACGAAAAATCGATAAAAGGAGTAAAATAGAAAGTTGTTTAAAATTGCCTGCTCTATCTGAATCATGGAAGTTTGATTTTTGCTAGATTTTTCCTTTAAGGAATCATTATCTTTCAAGGAAGCGCTAATTATAACTCTCAGCAGTCTAATGGCTCATTCAGTGTGGATATAATTATCTTTTGTATAGTTTACTTGACAGCAAAATGCTTTCTGTACAATAAGAGATTCCCTACCCCTTCAACTGCCTTACTAATTCTAACCACAAGCTTCCCTACCTCCTAGGACCGTAAACGGACAGTGTACATTTAATTTTCCTTCCCTTTAATGAGTTCCCAATTATCAATTTTACCGGCTGGATTAAATTGTTTCCAAATAGATTCTTTACATTTATTTTGCTATTTGAAATAGCTGTTTTTGACTGTTTAAATTGCCACCTGTACTAAACATTACTGTATAGCAGTACTGTTTATAGAAAAGCTTTGCAAACAAGAAGTAACAGAGATGAAATTACACTGTGAGGAGGAGGAGATAAGTACTAAAATGTTCATTTTAATTTTTTTTCTCTAAGTATTGGTATTTGTGTATACAGTGAGAGATACGGATGGCTTTCTGTATGTATAGAATGATAATAGGGATTGCTATCTATGCAAGCTTAGTCCATTTGCTTGGGTTATCATCATACATATACACATAAAGGGGCCCATTTATCAAGCTCCAAACTGAGCTTGTGGGCCCGTGTTTCTGGCGAGTCTTCAGACTCGCCAGAAACAGCAGTTATGAAGCAGCGGTCTAAAGACCGCTGCTCTATAACTGTGTCCTCCTGCTCTGATGAGGCGGACAGGAATCGCCGGAAATCAACCTGATCGAGTACGATCGGGTTGATTGACACCCCCCTGCTGGCAGCCCATTGTCCACTACTCTGCAGGGGGCGGCGTTGCACCAGCAGCTCTTGTGCGCTGCTGGTGCAATGCTGAATACGGAGAGTATATTGCTCTCTGCATTCAGCGAGGTCTTGCGGACCTGATCCGCACTGTCGGATCAAGTCCGCAAGACCTTTGATAAATAGGCCCCATATTGTTAACTCTTGTACATGCCCAGTAGCTGGTGCCTCAGAAAGTGTGCATATAAAAGGCACAATTTGATAGCAGAAATAAATTGGAAGGGTCCTTTAAAACTGCAAGCTCTATCTGAATCATTACTTTAGAGTGCCATTAATTAATTAAACATTTAGGAGATTGGCCTGACTATCTGAAAAAAATATTTTTTAGACCCCAAATACACTCATTTTCTAAAGGAAAAGAAAATCACACATTTAGCACGCACTCTCTACAATGCATTGAAGGTTAAACCTCTCTCCCATGCCTATAAAGTTATATAAGACAAAGCTTATTTTTAGCAATTTACAGGAACTTGTGTAAGGATTGTAAACCATTATTCATCTATTTAACCTTGGCACATATCCACCTTCCTTTACACCAGAAATAATAACTCCCTTCCTAAGGATACATACTTCTGACTAATCTCTTTCTTTATTATCCCCCCCCCCCAATAAATTACAACCATGCTATAAATGTTTTGCAAATTTCCTGTTTTCTAACTCAACATCCATTTCTACTATCTGGCTTTTCCTCTTAAAGGACTATTACAATTGACATTTCAACAACGCATAAAATGTTTCATTATTGCAATAGAAACAATATTGAAATATACATTCATTATTTATTTTTCAGCCTTTTGCTGTCAAATACATATACAAATTGTGCTTGTTTCACTTTCTCCCAGGGAGGTTTGGGTTAATACTTTTAGGCAATTTATGTGAGCTTTTGTTTGCTTTTCCCTCCCTCCCTAAGCTTCTATGGTGTCACATGCTTTTAAAATGTGGATTATCAGTTTTGGATCAACAATCATGATAGTAAAATCATTCTTTGCAAACTAAGTTGAATCAGTATTAAACCTCCTTAAAGGGACATTAAACCTCAACATTTCCTTTCATGATTCAGATAGTGAATGCAAATTTTAAAAAGTTTCCAATTTAATTCTATTATCAAATTTATTTTATTCTTATGTTATTATTTGTTGAAGAGATACCCAGGTAGGTAGTGTCCACATGCCTGAAGCCATACATGCCAGGAAATAGTGCTGCCATCTAGTGCTCCTGTTAATGTATAACATTGTTGCAAAACTGCTGCTATATAGTTCTGCAGGCACGTGCACACTCTTAAACTTACATTTCTGCTTTTCAAATAAGGATAACAAGAAAACAAACAAAATATGATAATATAAGTAAATCAGAAAGTTGTTTAAAATTTTATGTTTTATTAAAATCATGAAAGAAAACAATTGGTTTTTTTTGTCCCTTTAAGGGAATACAAGAGGTCAGTTTGTGCTGTATCTGGATATTAGTTTGTAATTGGTTAGCAGGGTTTCTTTTGTTCTGATGGACAGGGAAATCACTTAAAAGAATAAACATAAACAATATACTTATTTGTATAAGCTGCAGTTTTCTTTACAAAATTATTCTTATATATAAAGGTTCATAATAAGACATTCTACTTCTTTATAAATTATGCATATTCGGCCTAAGTATAGGTGAAAAATATCATCCACTCCCCCAGAACGCTCACCGCCAGAAACTTAAAAAAAGTTTAAGTAGGACCATATAGTCACATCCAGATCACCCCCCATACTTTTCACCCAACTCCACCCCCATCCTGACATAATTCTGCCCTTTGATCTCCCTGACTAAGCCACCAGCCTCCCAATCCCAGATAGTCTCCAGGAAATGATGAAGGATGGGTGCATAGCACCCTCTCACACTCCCCTAAAACTTCCACTGATGCTGATCAATACAAACTGCTCGCAGTCTAAGACTAGCAGTTTGGGCTCTGCTGTGCCAGGATATGGCTGTTAAATATAACTATAAATGACAGACCTGTTCCTTTATAAGCATGAAGCACCAATAAACTTGTTCAGATATTGCTTGCAGAAATGTAGTTACTATAAAGTGTAAAGTTTTTAGGGATTTAGAATATATTCCATTACGTCATAAAAAAATTAAAGTGATAGTAATTTCTAGTGTTTATGAAACACTAGAATTTACCAGTGGAACAAATAAAGGTGACTTTCAGTCATGAAGTATAAAATACTTCATGCTGAAAGTTCCTTTTTTTTTCTAAAGCGTTCGCCGCGCTGAGTGCCTCAGGCAGCCCAGAGCAGAACGCTATTTTGCTGTGAGGTGATCTTAGCCAATAGCGTGCTAGCTATCCAGCATGGTGCCAGCAGGCCAGCACGGCTATTGGCTAAGAAGTCAAAACGTCACCTCACAGCAAAATAGCGTTCTGCCGTGGGCTGCCTGAGGAGCTCAGTGCGGCATATGCTTCAGAGAAGTAAAAGAACTTTCAGCATGAAGTATTTTATACAAATGCTAGGATTTACTATCACTTTAAGTAATTTTTTTTTTTTTTACTAAAATGGAATTGAACTTTATACTACTGCTAACAAAAATGTTTTTTTTACACAGTATTGCCACAATGTAGTCTGTAAGTGACTACATTGGGGCCGATTTATCAAGGGCTGAATGGCCCCTGATGCACCTGTTTCAGGCTCGCCGGAAACAGCAGTTAAGAAGCAGCAGTCTTAAGACCGCTGCTCCTTAACTGGTCCGCCTGCTCTGAGGCTGCGGACATCAATCCATCCAATCTCATACGATCGGGTTAATTGACACCCCCTGCTAGTGGCGGGGGAGCGGCATTGCACAAGCAGTTCACAAGAACTGCTTGTGCAATGATAAATGCAGACAGTGTATGCTGTCGGCATTCATCAATGTCTGTCGGACATGATACGCTGAGCAAATCATGTCGGTCAGACGATGATAAATCGGCCTCACTGGAGCCTATTTAAGAAAGTGCGAGCTGACATTATCCGATATTGCGGATCATGATCCGATATTGCATACGCTGTCGGCATTTATCATTGCACCAGCAGTTCTTGTGAACTGCTGGTGCAATGCCGCCCCCTGCAGATTCGCGGCCAATCGGCCGCTAGCAGGGAGTGTCAATCAACCCAATCGTATTGGATTGGGTTGATTTCCGGTGATGTCTGTCCGCTGCCTCAGAGCAGACGGACAGGTTATGGAGCAGTGGCCTTTAGACCACTGCTTCATAACTTGTGTTTCTGGCGAGCCTGAAGGCTCGCCAGAAACATGGGGCATCAAGCTCCATACGGAGCTGGATAAATATGCCCCATTGTGTTCTGCCATGACATCTGGCAAACTTCAGCACACACAGCACCAGCTTGTAAACTGCAATGTTTATATCCATTAGTGGTGCCGCACTATTTTCTTTCTTTCTTCTGTTATAAGCTACACACTTTATTCAGTTTAGAGGGTGAGTAAATACCTTGATGGTTTTTTTTGTATAAAATGTTTAGTTATGTGTAATGAGACAACTTTGCAATATGTTTTCATTATTTATTTTGCTCCCTTTTCATATACTTCAGCTCTGAAAATTGAGCAATTTCTAACTCTCAAAACTTCTCAATCTTGTCTCAAGGATAACCCTGCTACACATGTCCCTAATAGGCGTATTAGAGAACAACTGCAAAACAATTCACTTTATATTAAATGACTATGACACGCGCGGGCGGCCCCGATTGGCTCCTCTAAATAAGGCAAATAGTGGGCGGAGTTTGACTATTGATAAATAATTGCAATAAAAAGGATGTTCATTTGTTTGGCTGAACTTGGCTGATATGTTATTGTATAGCAACACAACAGAAATGTCTTGTAAGTACTATCCCTTTAGCACTTCCAAGGTGCTGAACTGAAAATGGTCTGGTTTCTAAGCATACATTCCTGCTTTTCAAATAAAGATGCCAAGAGAACAAACATTTTTTTTGCATGCTCTATCTGAATCATGAAAGAAAAAATTTGCGTTTCATATCCCTTTAATAAAAGTAAGAACATGGGGTTTTAATGGGGACACACAAAACAAAATCTAAAACATGTACAGACCCCAATAGATTTTTTTTTTCTTAATGGACAAGACCCTTTTTAAAAAACAAATGTACATTTTCTCTGTATTACCAGGTTCTAATTGTTATAATTGCTTCTTCTCTGGCACAAATGGGACCCTCTAGTTTTTATTACAACACCCACAACTCCTGTATGAGCCCCTCTTTCACATTTGGATGCCCTTAAAGGGACATTAAACCCAAATTTTTCTTTCATGATTCAGGCAAAGAATACAATTTTGAACAAAATTACAATTTACTTCTATTATCTAATTTGCTTCATTCTTTAGATATCCTGTGTTGAAGAAATAGTAATGCACATGGGTGAGCCAATCACACGAGAGATCTATGTGCAACCACCAATCAGCAGCTACGGAGACTATCTAGATAGGCTTTTCAGCAAAGGATACCAAGAGAATGAAGCACATTCAATAATAGAATTAAATTAGAAAGTTGTTTAAAATTGCATGCTTTTTCTAAATCATTAAAGAAAAAAAATTGGGTTTCATGTCCCTTTAATAATATTTTCATAAGGGGATCACAGTAGTAACAGTTATCACATTGCTATTTGTAATGTTATTCCCCATGTTCTTGTTGTTGCAGCCTTCTCACATGCAATTAAAGGGACATTAAACCCAAATTTTTCTTTCATGATTCAGATGGAAAATACCATTTTAAACAACTTTCTAAATTACTTTTATTATCTAATTTGCTTCATTCTCTTGATATTCTTTCCTGAAAAGCATATCTAGATAGGCTCAGTAGCTTCTGATTGGTGGATGCACATAGATGTTTCATGTGATTGGCTCACCCATGTGCATTGCTATTTCTTTAACAAAAGATATCTAAAGAATGAAGCAAATTAGATAATAGAAGTAAAATGGAATGTTGTTTAAAATTGTATTTTCTATCTGAATCATGAAAGACATTTTTGGGTTTAATGTCCCTTTGAGTATAATTATAATAATGGTATATTATGAATCTACTTGGCCTGCTGAAAAAAACAATATATCATTTGTGTGGGTCACTCAGTGAAATGTGATTTACAACAGTGTTTAAATTTAAAGGGACATAAAACCCACCGTTTTTCTTTCATGATTCAGATAGAACATACAATTTTATGTAACTTTCCCTTTTACTTCTATTATAAAATGTATTCATTTTCTTGTTATCCTTTGTTAAAAAGCAGGAAGGTAAGTTCATATGTGTGCACGTGTCTGCAACACTATGGGGTCGATTTATCAAGCTGCAGCGGCCTCTGGCGGGCTGAATTACGCTTCCGGAATCCAGCATTGCACACGAGCGCTATTTTGCGCTCGTGTGCAATCCCGATCCATGCCCGCGCATGCGCGGGCAGGAGCTGTCAATCTCCCCAGTCGGACGAAACCGGGGAGATTGAAATTCGACACCTAAGGTTAGGGAAGCCGCGGTCTTGTGACCGCTGCTTCATAAATACGGACTGCAGATTCTCTTGTGAGAACCTGCAGTCGTAGGCAGGCAAAGGGGTTTTGCAGCAATGTTATACATTAGCACGAGCACTAGATGGCAGCACTATTTTCTGTCATGTAGTGCCCCAGCCATGTCCATAGTACCTATCTAGATATCTATTCAACAAAGGATAACAAGAGAATGAAGCAAATGTGATAATAGAATAAATTGAGAACTGAATCATGATATAAACATTTTGGGTTTTGTGTTCCTTTAAGCAGCAAAAAACACTTAAAGTGAATGTAAATTTTCCCGTTTTAAGGAGTCAATTATAATTCATAATCAGTGTATTAGTCAAAACGCAATTTTTTTTTCAAAATTCGCAAAATATCACATTATATTTTAAATGCAAACTTATCTCCGTTTTCGCTTCTAGCTCCTCCTATCCATTTCTTCCTTTATTTCTTCCGCCTAACGTATAGAGCGGTCCCACCCGCTCTATGACGTGTTCGAAAAGCTCGTTCACAATGTGTTGGTTTTTTGCGCATGCGTTTAACATTCAGTGCCTGATTTGCGCATGCGTTATTAAATTCTCTGTGTATCCAGGAAGCAAATGACTGCTGCATTTTTATGCGCATGCTTAAATCGTGTACGCGCAGCGCTTCTAAATCAAACAGCAGTTGGTTTATGCATGCGCATAAAGAAAGACGCATGCACATAAGGAGATAGTGACGTCTCCGAAAAGGGGCTGGACGCCACGGGGTATGATTGATTATTAGTAGACTACAGTGTCAATCAACCTTCAAAATGCGGTCAAAAATGGCGGGCGGAGGAAGCGAGCAAGACGATTAACAGTAAATAAGTATATAGATCGATATAATTATATATTTAAAAAAAATGATGAATTAAACTTAAAGGGACACTCAATCAAAATTAAACTTTCATTATTCAGACAGACATTTTAAAAAACTTTCCAATTTACTTCCATTAACTAAATGTGCACCGTATTTTTATATTTAAACTTTTTGAGTCACCAGCTCCTACTGAGCATGTGCAAGAATAAGTGTGTATGCATTTGTGAAACTGATGGCTGTCACATGGTACGTGTATGCATTTGTGATTGGCTGATGGCTGTCACATGGTACAGGGGGAGTGGAAAAAGACATAACTTTTAAAATTGTCAGAAAAAAAATCTACTCATTTGAAGTTCAGACTAAGTGCTATTGCATTGTCTTGTTATCTTGCATTGATTTGTTGATTATGCAAATCTACTGTGTTGACTGGTCCTTTAACTTAATTTTGAATGATAAACAAATTGAAATTGTGCAATAGCATTGACTTTACATCCACTTTAATTTGGATTAGAAAAGGGTGTGAAAAAAGTGGTTAAACTGCCTCAATAAACATGATAAAGCATTTGTATTCTAATTCATCAGAGTATATGTTTTGAGCAGATATTAGCAAGTATTTTTTATATTTGCTATCTCAGTAGCTTTGATCTCTTGAATAAAACACATTTTGTCCTCTTTCAAATGACATATCTTGGCCTTTTAAGCGTCTTTTTCTATATTAGTTTTTGCATCTGGATCATTTATGTTTTATGAAACTCGGTTGTGGATATTCACACTCTTTTCTTAGACAATAATATTTTTTATACAAACACAGCTGTTTTAATTGCACAATTTTCTTGTTCTTCAGATGCGTGCTCAGTTAATGTGTACCAGGACAATAAAGTAATTAACCCCTTTGCTACTGGGAATTTCAGAGAAAAACTTGCCCAAAATACCAGAGACATTTTAGCATTTTTGCTATCACTCCATTTAAATAGAAAAAGAGCCTTGTTTTTTTATTTACCTATGAAAACTATATATATATTTGTTATTATAATATTTATTATTTACAACTCAAGGTATTGATCTAGGCCCATTTTGGCAAGATTGTTAATTTTCTTCACAAACTTTGGATTTCTCGCTGAAATTATTTACATACTGCTTGTGCAATCATGGCACAAATGTTTGTAAAAGTTTCTCTGGGATCCCCTATGTTCAGAAATAGCAGACATATATGGCTTTGCCATTGATTTTTGGCAATTAGAAGGCTGCGCACCACACTTCTATTATTCCCGGCAGTAAAGGGGTTAATTAGGTATCTTAAAAGGTTCATTTTAACTTTAGTGTAGAAAATATCCTCCCATCTGACACTTCCCAACCCCTGATCCCTACATGATCCCTCCCAAACAGCTCTCTGCCCTCCCTCACCCCCCACTGGTTACCCCCATCTTAGGTACTTGTACACAGTCTGCCAGTAGGAAAATTTACGGCATATATATATTTAAGGCATATATATATTTTATATTTTATGCAGTGTAGGATCCCACTGTACCCCCCAACCACCCTGATCCCTCCCAAACGGCTCTCTAAACCTCCCCCTCTAACTATTAGCTGCCAGCTGCCAGTACCTGTAAACCGTTTTTTAATTTAATTTATTTTTTTAACTTTATTTTTTTATTTATTTTCTGTAGCTTAGTGTCCTCCCCCCTCCCGCGATCATTAGTGTAACAATGAGGCATCTGCCCTCATATGGAAACGGAGCATCGATCGCACTCCAGCTCCATATGCCGCAGATGCCTGGAGCTTCAGGAACTCCAGCTCTCGGCTGTAACTTAGGGGGCGATTTATCAAGCTGAGGCAGACAGGGGCACACATAGGCCCCCTGTCCACCACAGCTCACCTCTGGCGGGCTGAATTCCCCTGGCAGAATTCAGCATTGCCAATGAGCGTTATTCTGTGCTCGCGTGCAATCCCACCCCTGCCCGTGCACAGCCAATCACGCGCGGGCAGGAGCTGTCAATCTAACCGGTCGGACTAGACCGCGAAGATTGAGTTTCGCCACTTTAGAGGTGACGAAAGATTAGGCAAGCAGCGGTCTGATGACCGCTGCTTGTTAAATACAGCGTGCAGGTTCTCTTGTGAGAACCTGCAGCTGTAGTGGGTCAAAAAGGCTTGGGAAGCCTTTGATAAATCGGCCCCTTAACAGCCAAGAGTGCTGAAGCTTCCTTAGGCTAAGAAGTATACTGTATATACGTCTTGCAGTACGATAGGCAAAGTACTGCAAGATGTATATTTACTTCTGTTTAGGTGAAGGGGTTAATGTTTTAACACATGGTCACCTATTAAAGGGACATTAAACACAATTTTAAGCTGCATGATAATGTTTCTTCATGTCTGAGAATGATCCTTTGATTCAGTCTTTCAATAACCCTTCCAGTGTGCTTTGTATCTGATAAAATATTTTCTTTTGAGTCCATGTTGTTTAACTTGGCAACATCTGTAGAAAGATGCCTTTAAGTATACCAAGACTAGATGTGTTTAGATTACAACTGTGTTCATAAAGGAGACCAGGTGTGGCCATAGGCCGACTCTGTCCTCTATCTACAATATTTGCATAGTCTTTGGTTTAGGTGTGGCTGAGCCTTTATTTTTCACTGTGAGCACTGAAAAATCACTGAGAAGAAAACAGTAGTAATTAAAGGGACATTAAGCAGTAGATAAATGTGAGATAAAATAAAATATTCAAAGCAAAGACTAGCCTGAGAATAGTATACACATATAATTTAATAAAATGATGGGCTAGATTACAAGTGGCGTGCTAACTGTTGCGTGCAAGCGAAAAGGTGTTTATCATGGCTGTTTGTGAGCAAATTTGCCTGTTTGTGGGCGTGCGATAATTAATCTGCAGAAGAAAAGAAACAGAAGCGCGACATAGCCCAGTATTGTTTGAACTTATGTGAGAAATGTACAAGAAATGTTACACTCGCATTTGGATAAGCACCCCTCTTGGTGCAAATAATGCAGGCTGGAATCAAACAGTCATCCAGCAGACTGGCCTCCGGTACAGCTCCTACAGCAGTGGAATGTATCTGGATACTGTGTCCCAAAATGATTCTTGCACCATGTAAAATGATGAAGGTAATAAATGGTATACTGACAGCAAGGGGTAAGTTAAAATAAACTTAATTTAAATGATATAACAAGCAAAGAGGACATAAGAATCCTACTCACAAGATGTAAAGCACAGATGTGCAAAAACAGCAATCCGGAACCACTCGTCGTCCGGTAGACCAATGGATGTTGTCACAAGGGCGGATCCGCCCTTGTGACAACAGCCATTGGTCTACCGGACGACGAGTGGTTCCGGATTGCTGGTTTTGCACATCTGTGCTTTACATCTCGTGAGTAGGATTCTTATGTCCTCTTTGCTTGTTATATCATTTACCATCTGATCTGCACCATGTGGCGCCCTCTATTCTGATTTGTCTAGATTCTTTTTCACTTGTGTCGTGGCGTGACACCCTAGAGGAGCGGCCCTTCTATCTGAAAATATCTCTTCTGGGACTTCACATCACGGATATTAAGGACTTTCCCTTCTTATGCCATCCCATACTGGACTGATTGTTTGTATATCATAGATACTACATTGTATATTATTGCCTATAGCCATTTATAGACTAACATATCAAATTCTTTTAGCAGTTCCTGTTTGTTACTCCTAGGCGCCTCTTATAAGTACTATAGTGACACGATTTATCACTAGAGTACTAGTCTGCTTAAACTTAATTTAAAGTGAAGGTAAACTTTGATGAATGACAGCCCGGTTTTTAAAAATACTATTAAAAACAGGGACACTTTCATTCATCAAAGTTTAGAAAGCAGCCATTTTGTTTAAAAACTTAACTTTCTTCCCTTCACAGCCAGAGCAGCTTCCCCCGCCCGGAGATCCTCTCTTCAATGCAATTTCTAATCCAGCTTCCTCCAATCACGGCTTTCCCCCCAGAGGTAACATTGCCTAAGGCCATGCCGTGATTGGAGGAAGTCGGATTAGTCATTGCTGACGTGTGAAGAGTGCTCAGAAAATTAACCAGAGATCCGATCATATATATTTAAAAACATGATGCCTGTGATGAGAGTTGGAAGTGATGTCACTGGATGGAGGCGGGGCTTAGGTCCGTTTGTCTGTGTCGCAATTACTAAGTGAGATCAATGCTACCAGATGTATATTTCCATGCTCTACAATAAAATAGTGTTGTACCATCTTTGCTGTGTCCTGCATCTCATGACATGGTGTCAAAAGTTCTTGCCTGCGCTTCTGTTTCCTGATTGATGACAATGTCGAAGTTTACCCCACCTGAGCCTTTTGATATCTCTCAGCCTGTAGCTTGGCCCACATGGTGTCAGCGGTTTCAGCACTTCAGAATTGCTTCCAAGCTGGACAAGGAAAGTGGTGAAGTACAGTTAATTCTCTTTTATACTCTATGGGGAAAGATGTGGAGACAGTTTTCAATGCCTTTACTTTCCAAGAAGGGGAAGAATTTGTCTTTGAAGTAATTATGAACAAACTCAGTGCCCACTTTGTGCCCAAAATAAATGTGATTCATGAGAGGGCTTGTTTTCACAAACGTGCCCAGCGTGTGGGAGAATCTGTGGAGTCATTTGTGCGCAGCCTGTATGAACTAGCTGAATTCTGTGAGTTTGGTGTTGTTAAAGAGGAGCAAATCAGAGACAGAATAGTTATAGGAATTGCAGATGCTGAAGTCTCACTGAAGCTGCAGTTGGAGGCTGATTTAACATTGGATGGGGCTATAAGGATGGCCCGCCAGAGTGAACTGGTGAAAAAGCAAAGTGCTGATCTGAGGTCTGAGAGTATTGTGGATGAAGTGCAGCAATTTAGGAGGGCTGCTAGTGAAAGGCACAGTGTGAGTGGTAGACCAAGGGCAGCAGATAGGCCCAGAAGTGGATGGGCGCAGCATGCCCGATGCACTCGGTGCAACCGTGCCCATGATCAGAATGTCATATGCCCTGCTAAAGACAAAAGATGTAGAAAATGTAACAGAATGGGCCATTTTGAAGTGGTGTGTAAAACTGAATATATTAAGAAGATGCAGGTGGATAGCGACCAGGCGGGTCAAGAAGTGTCCTTTGTGGGGTCTGTTGTCGAACGTCCTGGTTCAGATTAAGATTGGAGGGTTACTCTTACTGTAATGGGAGCCAAAGTTGCCTTTAAGATTGACACAGGAGCAGACATCACTGTAATGTCCCTTGCAGCATTCATAAAACTGCCTCAACAGCCCCAGCTGGCAAAAGGTACAACAAAAGTCCATATTCCTGGTGGCCGCATTGATTGTGCGGGAACATTTCTTGCCAGCTGCGAGTATTAGCAAAGGAAATTCCCCATGTGGGTGCATGTGATTATAGGTCAATGTGTTAACAATTTATTGAGCAGAAAAGCACCCTGTGGTTTGGGCCTAGTAGCCAGAGTAAATTAAATCTCAGAAGATATGTTTGGTGAATTGGGCCTACTGAATTGCAACCCAATCTGCATATCACTTAAAGGTGACGCAGTCCCATACAGCATTACCACTCCCGGTAGAATTCCGTTCCCGCTCATGCCTCAAGTGGAGAAGGAGCTTCTGCGTATGAAGAATATGGGGGTTATTGAAGAGGTTTTTAAAGCAACTGACTGGTGTGCCCCCATTATGCCTGTTGTGAAGAAAAACGGGAAAGTACGCATCTGCGTAGACTTGAAAAGGCTGAATGAGGCGGTGAAGAGAGAGAGATATGTGCTGCTGTCACTTGAAGACATAGCTCCAAAATTGACTGGAGCGAAGTTCTTCTCTACATTGGATGCTTCTAGCGGCTTCTGGAAGATACCTCTAGATCCAAAGTGCCGCAAACTGACATCCTTCATAACACCGGTAGGTCGGTTTTGCTTCTGCAGACTCCCCTTCGGGATATCCTCTGCTTCTGAAATCTTTCAAAGAGAAATGAGTTCTCTCCTAAGAGACCACGTGGGCATGGCAGTCGTCATGGACAACATCTTGGTGTATGGGTCTACATTGGAGGAACATGATCAGCGACTGAGCTGCATGCTGCAGACTATTAGAGTGTCCGGGCTGAAGTTAAATAAAGAAAAATGCCATTTTAGGAAAGCTGAGTTATGTTACTTTGAGCATATCATCAATGGGGATGGCATCAAACCAGATCCCGAGAAAATTTGTGCTATTGAACAGATGAAAAGTCCTTCTGATGTACATGAGCTGAGACAAATATTTGGCCTTGTAAATTATGTGGGCATGTTCCTCCCAGATCTATCCACTATACTACACCCTATCACAGAGTTGCTAAAGAAAGATGTTGCCTGGGTCTGGGAACCTTCACAGGAAGAATCCTTTATGCAGGTCAAGTCCCTGCTGGGGTCTGCCCCAGTGTTGGGGTTCTACAACCCTTCCAAAAAGACTGTGGTTAGTGCTGATGAGAGCAGTTATGGGTTAGGGTCCGCCCTCCTGCAGTTGAATGAAAACAAACTACAGCCCATCGCCTACTGTTCCCATACACTGACGGCTGCTGAGTCAAAATACACCCAAATTGAGAAAGAGTGCCTGGCTGCAGTTTGGGCTTGTGAGCGCTTTCAGAGTTACCTAGTGGGTTTAGAGAAATTTAGTCTAGAGACTGACCATAAATCCCTAGTCCCTCTAATCAACTCCTATGATAATGACAAAACACCCCTAAGATGCCAGAGACTTCTAATGAGGCTGCTCAGGTCCAACGTTCAGGCAGTTCATGTGCCGGGGAAACAACTGGTTGTGGCAGATACACTATCCAGGCTCCTGCTGGCTGCTGCTGAAGAGTCTTCAATGGAATCGGATGTGAAAGTGTATGTAGATTCAGTGCTGGCCTCCAAGTCCATCTCTTCAGAGAAGCTAGAACAAATAAAGAAAGAGACATATTTAGATACAGACCTTCAAGAAGTTATAAAGTACATAAAAGAAGGTTGACCTGAGAGTCGGGCAGCCTGGATGTCTTTAAGATCTTACCAGTCAGAAAGGTTGCAGCTCACGGAGCTGGATGGGTTGGTGCTGTTCCAGGACCGCATTGTTATTCCTGTCAGCATGAGGCAGGAGATATTAAACAGGATTCACGATGGCCACTTAGGCATTACAAAGTGCAGAGAAAGGGCAGCTATGGCAGTATAGTGGTCTGGGATCAGTTCCGACATTGCAGGCCATGTGTCTAAATGTGCCTTTTGCCGGGAACGCCGGCCTACTCAGAGAAGGGAGCCATTGATTTCTACTCCGCTGCCTGCAGGCCCGTGGCAGAAACTAGCTGCTGATTTGTGCGAACTGCACGGAAAAAGTTCTTTGATCGACTACTATTCCAGGTATTTGGAAATTGCATCCTAGAATGAAATCACAAGTCAAGCCGTTATCATTTGTCTCAAGAGCTTGTTCACCCGGTGGGAAATACCAATGGAGCTGGTGAGTGATAACGGAATGCAGTTGGCTTCCACAGAGTTCAGTTCGTTCAGCAGAGAATATGATTTTGTACATTCCACATCAAGTCCACATTACCCGCAGGCCAATGGAATGGCTGAAAGGGCAGTTTAAACAACAAAGTTTATTTTGAAGCAATCTGAGCCGTACCTGGCCCTCTTGTCCTATAGGGCGACTCCCATTCAAGCCACTGGGTTTAGCCCGGCACAGCTGATGCTAGGACACCACCTTACCCTCTGTGGGTGTCTTCCAGCCAACAACCAGCTCTATTCCTCGGGACAAAGTCCTTAGGAGGGATGAAGAGGCAAAAAGGGGCTATCGATTCTTCTATGACAGGAGACATTCTATGAGGCCCTTGCAGGAGCTGAATGCGGGGCAAAGTGTCAGAATGAAACTGGATGATGAGAAGAAATGGAAGACGCCTGCTACGGTAATTGGACGCTCTCCAGAACCAAGGTCCTATGTAGTCCTTACTGATGGAGGGACAGTTACACACCGTAATCGAAAACATCTTCAGCCTGTACCTGAGAGTTTGGAACTGGATGCCTCAGTACCATCGCCGGTGGGATCCCCTGTTTTAAAAGGGGTGCCTTCCCCTCAGCAAGATCACAGCAGGGATATGTCTTTGCCTCCAGCAGACTCTCAATCACCTTCTTCTATATCAGAGGACAGTTCATGTAGAGTTACATCAAGCGGAAGAGTGGTGAAACTTCCGGCCCGATATCGGGATTAACATTAGTTAGAACAGTGACCGGAAGTATGGGCAAAATAATCCCATGGTCACTGTGGACTAGGGTAGTCTACCCCGATGTTCAAGTCAGGATGTAATTCAATGTTGTTTATATTTTCTGTAACTTGTTATTTGTTATATACTATACAAAACTGTTGCTGTATACCTTGTTATTTGTTGTATTCAAATGGAAAAAAATGTGTATGCTTTGTCCTTTGAAAAGGGGGAAGATGTGATGAGAGTTGTAAGTGACGTCATCGGATGGGGGCGGGGCTTAGGTCCGTTTGTCTGTGTCGCAGTTACTAAGTGAGATCAATGCTACCAGATGTATATTTCCATGCTCTACAATAAAATAGTGTTGTACCCTCTTTGCTGTGTCCTGCATCTCATGACACTGCCATTGCTGTGCTACTTGCCTCTTTGCTGCGTGAGGTTCTGTATGCCATCTCTGATGGCATCAGAACGAGGCTCCTATTGGAGCCTATAGAAGCGCGCTCTCATGAGCACAATGCTTACCAGCAATGCGAACACGAGCTCGCTTTCGCATTGCTGTTAAATTGTAATACCAGTGCACATTAGCTTGCGTTAGTATTGCACAGTGGAGTGCAAATATCGCTTTCTTGAAAGCGATATTTAGTGCTCCACTTGTAATCTGTCCCTAACTGTTTTGCAAAACATAAAAAAGTCTCACAAAACACATCAAAAATACATTACATAGCACACTTATACTAATAGCACCTTCTAATAAAAAAATGTTTGCAAAAAAAGTTATAAGGGCTCAAAGATATAAGGTTTCAGGTATTAGAAAAATATAGAGCTATATACATATACATGTCTAAAGACGTATATGTTATGTCTGTACATATGTATTTATATGTGTATATATGTATTTACAGACATATACACATAGAAACACATAAATACATATTTATACAGTGTATAGTGTTTTGGAGCCCTTGGCAGATGAAAACATGTAAAAGCATATTTATGCAATATTCATAGTTAATAAAGTGTTATAGTGTGTATTTACTGTATCTATACTTATATATAATCATGTATAAATATATTAAAAGCTATATATATTGTACCATAATACCATCAGCTATATGTAGAAATATGTGTTTATGAATAAACAAAACATTTTATTCTATGTGAAGAACATTGGAATGTGAAATATTCATATTTTCATGTCAGGTTAGCGCACATGAGACTATATGATCAGGTTTGCTCACAAGTAGGGTGTTTTTTTCCACTTTTTTTTCCCCATTGATTTCTATGGGGCGATATGTTGTCGCGTGTGCAACATTCTAAGTTTGACCTTCTACACGCGTCGGGTTAGTTTATGTATCTCTGTTATCATATGAAAAAAGGAATATGTATAGATGTGAAAATCAATCACATTCCTATCTTTCAGGTTCTCCAGGGCAAATCCCTTAAAACCTTCACGGAATTTGAGGATATGTTTTCATACCCTTGTTCTTCCTGGTTATTTTATTTTCGGCTTTGCCATTTTCTCTTTACCCACCATAACAAGAAGACTCTGATCAGACCACAAACTACATTTGAAATTTTATGTTCAAAGCAGCTGCTGACTAAGGACCCTATAAAATTATTTTGGATTTCTCTGCTCCATCTCTCCCTTTTTACACCTCCTCATGGAGAAAGAATTAAACTTGGAAATATCAAACAGAACAATGGAACATTTTAAATGATTGATTTTTACAGCCACCTGTCTTCACTCTATTTGTCCTTCTATAACTTCTATAACTAAGGAATAATGAAGAGAGTGGAGGTAAGATCTAGGGGTGTGAGGTAATACAGCCTTATTGGACCCAGGTAACCAAAGCCATTGGACTTGACTTGGGCTTTTCTAGATAAATAAATTATCAATTTTTTCCTAAATTTAGAATTTTATTGGAATACGATTACTTATTTTTATGTAGGTCCAAATGGGAACAACCTCACTACTGATGTATTTCTTTATTGACTCTTCTTTTTTATCATCTTCTTATGTTTTGTCTTTTGATACTTTTGGTTGGTTTATAGTATTGTGCACTATTTTCTCCAAGTAGTCCTAATGTTTTTTATATTTTTTATTATTTTATTAATATATAAATTATCATAAATCTTAATAGGCTTTGCACAATTCTTTTCATTCTCCCCCCCCCCCTCTTTTTACACCCATGTTACATTGTTATGATGCTAATAATTTTTAAACTAATGTATGATTGCTTATACCTTGTTATAAAGTTAATAACAAAATTATTGAATTAAAGGGATAGTAAACCCCAAAATGTTCTTTTATGATTCAGATAGAACATACAATTATAAACAACTTTCCAATTTAATTCTATTATCAAAGTTTCTTCATTCTCTTGTTATCCATTGCTGAAGGGACAGCATTGTACTACTGACAGGAAGTTGAAAATTTAGCCAATCACAAGAGACAAATGTGTACAGGCACCAATTAGCAGCAGCTCCCACTAGGGTATGATATGTGCATATTCATTTTTTAACAAGGGATACTAAGAAAACGAAGCACATTTGAAAATAGAAGGGAATTTAAAAGTGTCTTAAAATGACATGCTCTATCTGAATCATGCAAGTTTAATTTTAACTTTCCTATCCCTTTAATAAAAAAAAAAATCACCACCTGATGTGTAATACTTTCAGTGACTGTCCTAGACAAGCAACAGAGATGCATAATTATTTATACATGGAGGAAAAGCATTAAACATATAACTTAAACATAGAAAGCAATTATGGTATAATGTATCCTAATTTGGCATTAACTACTGTAGAAATATTTGACCAGTGATTCTCAAGATGGTATAAATCTTAGTGAACACAAAATGATGTCATGCTGTTAAGCGTTTGAATATATAAACACTTTGCTCATTTTTAGTTCATAAATTAGCCATGTTCATTTCCAAAAGTATATGGAGCTTATCATTTGAAGCAAAAAATAAAAATAAATCACAATTTCTCCCTTTTCACTTGCAGTCATAATATATTGATGTGCAGATTATTCTATTCTATTATGTTAGGTTGTATTTTGATTAAAAGGACATTGTACTCATCTATTATTCTTTGTTTAACCCCTTAATGACAGGGCAAGTGGCTGGTCTTTGAATAGGGATTGCTTTTTTGATAGCGGGGTCTCGCCACCAATGGCGAGACCGCACTATTCCAGCATGCCTGCAGGAGGGAGGGAGGTCCTAATAGTGTGGTCCTGCCGCTTGCAGAGAGACCCACGCTGTTATGGCCTGAAAAACTGTTAACTACCAGCGATGTACAGGGTACGTCATGGTCGTTAATGGTTTAATCTAAAATAGAGCATTTCCAAATGTATTTTATTTATTTATTATTTTTTAAACTCTATATAAGCCAGTAAGAATTAGAATTAAGTACAAAATCGATACTGCAGTATTTATTTCCATATAATATAAATAGCTTTTTCTTAACATTTTTTAGGCAAAATTATTACACAAGAATACAAATAAAAAAGTATATTTTACTTTACTCGGTAACATCAGTGACAAAATTGTTTAAAACAGACTGTTTTAGAAAAACAAGAAAAATACTTTAAAGTCCTTTCAATTTTTTGTGTGAAAAATAGCAGCATTCAAGACTAAAGAAAACAAAACTAAAAAATTAGACTGCTTTCTAACCATATCAATATTTGGTTTCATGTAAAAGATAATAATTTTAAGGGACAAAAAAAGGAATTTGAAAGGTGCAGCACTGTGTGTTACTGGAGCATTCACCCTCTTGCTGAAGTGTCTCCTAACACACAAGGGACTTGCCACTAAGAACTACCATTACTCATAATAATGTGTACTTTTAAATGCTAACCCCCCAATAGCCATGTAAGCCTCCTTGTGGTTCCTCACTGCAAGTAAAATCTAAGGTACCACCCATCAAGAACCCCCAAGTGCAAGAGCTTTGAGCTTCCACTGCTAAGCAGGACTACTATATTAATTTTGCTTCCAGTGTTTCCAAGTTGTTTCTTCTGTGTTGACTGAATCCATAATTCCTTGGATTCATCTGAAAATACATGGCTATCCTATCTTAATGAATTTCCATTTCAACATCTTACAGCCAAGTTCCGTGCACGAATCCTTCCTCGTGTCAACTGTCTTACATGAAAAATTGCGTATTAACTTTAGATTTTTTGTAAGAACCCTGTTTAGTTGGTAATTAAGTAATAAAGGTAAAGAAGAACATATTTGGAGGACCATTATGGAAGGTAGGACCATTATTGGGATTCCTATGGAGTTTTGACTTTGGGCTTCCTCCGTTTCATGGCACGTCTAGTTGATAGTGGTCCACAATGATGTCATGACTATAGTGTTTAGTGTGATTAGGGTACATATGGGTTAATTGCTCTGCTTTGTATTGTATTGCTCCAAATTGTATAAATAATTCTGATACATTAAATAAAACCTGGTAGGGATTTGTTTATAGATTTTGCAGCTCTCTAACGGTCATTCCAACCACATTGAGGAAGTCATAAATTGTTTCTCCAGAAAAAATCCATGGTGGTCCATGTCCATTGTGGCTGTATACCATCCAGGCCCTTAACTACTTTCTAACTACAGAAAAAAAAAAATATCACACACTGACATCAACGTCAAGATTCAAAATGACTTTCCTATAAAACACAACTTTATAGGTAAAGCCATATCTGCGTTTTTTTTTTTTTAAATTAAAAAATAAGAAATTCAACAAATCAACATGGTACAGAATCCGTCACATAGGACACATCATTTACATTAACAGAAATGTAAGCCATGCACATGAAATCCATTTAAAAGTGGGTGTCTTTGCATGAAAATAGCACAAAAATTTCAAACTTTGAGTGAAAACCATGTAATTTATTACATTTTTAGCAATCAGATAGAAACTATTTTTAGTGTGATTAGGCTGTGGTTTTTGAGTGACATATCCAAAGGTGTGTAAAATTGCAGACCCATATTGTTTCCTGACGCATTTAACGCATCTGGGGAAGTGTTGTATGCGTGACAGCACATACGCATGCTACTCCTACTGTAACAACTGATTTTGTGTGGCCGTATTTCACAGTTGATTTTAAAGAGCTCAATTTACAAAGGACTAAATTACAACACTCTTGCTACAGGTACAAATCCCCAAATCTGGATTTCCAAAATCCAAACTTATTCTGAAATTGAAACTTTTTAATTAATTTTTTTTTTTTATAAAAAGATAAAAAATTACTTTTTTTCCCTGCCTGTAAGTCACAGTCTTCTCTTCCCGTGTCTTTGGTTTGGTTTATGTGATCTAAAATGCAAATAATAGTTTATATTTTTTCTGATTACAGTACTATACTATATTTCTGAGGGTGCTATGTATACAAAAGTATTAAAAATTATATACAACTACCTTTAGGTTACCTGTATAAGCTGTATAGTGACATGTAAATATTGCCTAAATGAAGATATTGTTGTTTACACTTGGTCCCATCCCCTCTCCAAACTGTACCATTTTATTGAAACATAGAATTTGACGGTAGATAAGAACTGAAAAAGCCCATCAAGTCTGTTACTTTTTTCTTAGAATAGCCTTATGCATGTCCCAGACATTTTATTTATTCCTTTACAGTCTTTGGCCTCTAGTTATCAAGCTCCGGACGTACCTGCCTTCGCCGGCCCCAATACGCTCGCCTAAGCTCGCCTCACGTCGCCACCGCGGACCTGAATACGTTTACCAAAGTTATCAAAAAAGCTGTCAAAAAGCCGCGCACCAAGTACGGGGCGATGAGCAGCGGACTGTGATAGTTATCACTCATCCGCTCTCGCTGCTCTTCGGCTTTTTTACAGATTTTTTGATAGGCTGTCACTAAGCACCCACACTAACTATACTGTTCTACCCCCTATACCGGCGCCCCCCACAACTAAATAAAGTTATTAACCCCTAAACCGCCGCTCCTAGACCCCGCCGCAACTATAATAAATGTATTAACCCCTAAACTACCACTCCCGGACCCCGCCACCACCTACATAATACCTATTAACCCCTATCCTGCCCCCCCTATACTGCCGCCACCTATAATAAAGTTATTAACCCCTATCCTGTGGATCCCGGACCCCGCCGCAACTAAATAAATTGTTTAACCCCTAAACGGCTGCTCCCGGACCCCGCCGCCACCTATATTAAACTTATTAACCCCTAATCTTCTCCCCTACACCGTCGCCACCTATAATACATTTATTAACCCCTATTCTGCCCCCCCTACACCGCCACAACCTATAATAAAATTATTAACCCCTAAACCTAAGTCTAACACTAACCCTAACACCCCCCTAACTTAAATATTAATTAAATAAATCTAAATAAATATTACTCTTATTAAATTAGTTATTCCTATTTAAAACTAAATACTTACCTATAAAATAAACCCTAATATAGCTACAATATTACTAATAATTAAATTGTAGCTATTTTAGGATTTATATTTATTTTAAAGGCAAATTTAAATTTATTGTAACTAGGTACAATAGCTATTAAATAGTTAATAACTATTTAATAGCTACCTAGATAAAATAAAGTCAAATTTACCTGTAAAATAAAAACTAACCTAAGTTACAATTACACCTAACATTACACTATCATTAAATAAATTATTCCTATTTAAAACTAAATGCTTACCTGTAAAATAAACCCTAAAATAGCTACAATGTTTTTATTTTAACTAGGTACAATAGTTATTAAATAGTTATTAACTATTTAATAACTACCTAGCTAAAAGAAATACAAAATTACCTGTAAAATAAATCCTAACCTAAGTTACAATTAAACCTTGGATGAAGACTTCTATCGGATGGAAGACATCTTCAGCGCCCCTTGGATGATGACTTCAGCCCGGCTGGGTGAACACGACTCAAGGTAGGGAGAACTTCAGGGGGGTAGTGTTAGGTTTATTTAAGGGGGGTTTGGGTTAGAGTACGGGTATGTGGGTGGTGGGTTTTAATGTTGGGGGGGTTGTATTTTTTTTACATGCAAAAGAGCTGATTACTTTGGGGCATGCCCCTCAAAAAGCCCTTTTAAGGGCTGGTAAAAGAGCTGGTTACCTTGTAATTTAGTATAGGGTAGGGACTTTTATTTATTTTTTTATTTTATTTTATTAGGGGGCTTAGATTAGGTGTAATTAGTTTAAAATTCTTGTAATCTTTTTTTATTTTCTATAATTTAGTGTTTTTTTTTTGTACTTTAATTAGTTTATTTAATTGTATTTAATTGTAGCTACTTGTAGGTAATTTATTTAATTTATTTAATGATAGTGTAGTGTTAGGTTTAATTGTAACTTAGGTTAGGATTTATTTTACAGGTAATTTTGTATTTCTTTTTGCTAGGTAGTTATTAAATAGTTAATAACTATTTAATAACTATTGTACCAAGTTAAAATAAATACAAAGTTGCCTGTAAAATAAATATAAATCCTAAAATAGCTACAATGTAATTATTAATTACATTGTAGCTATCTTAGGGTTTATTTTACAGGTAAGTATTTAGTTTTAAATAGGAATAATTTATTTCATGATAGTGTAGTGTTAGGTGTAATTGTAACTTAGGTTAGTTTTTATTTTACAGGTAAATTTGACTTTATTTTATCTAGGTAGCTATTAAATAGTTAATAACTATTTAATAGCTATTGTACCTAGTTACAATAAAATTAAATTTGCCTGTAAAATAAATATAAATCCTAAAATAGCTACAATATAATTATTAGTAATATTGTAGCTATATTAGGGTTTATTTTATAGGTAAGTATTTAGTTTTAAATAGGATTAATTTAGTTAATAAGAGTAATTTTGATTTAGATTTATTAAAATAATATTTAAGTTAGGGGGGTGTTAGGGTTAGTGTTAGACATAGGTTTAGGGGTTAATTAGTTTAATATAGATGGCGGCGGTATAGGGGGGGCAGGAAAGGGGTTAATAAATTTATTATAGGGGGCGACGGTGTAGGGGGGGCAGATTAGGGGTTAATAAGTTTAATATAGGTGGCGGCGGGGTCTGGGAGCTGCGGTTTAGGGGATAAACAATTTATTTAGTTGCGGCGAGGTACAGGATCAGCTGGATAGGGGTTAATAAATTTATTATAGGTGGCGGCGGTATAGGGGGGCAGGATAGGGGTTAATAGGTATTATGTAGGTGGCGGCGGGGACCGGGAGCGGCGGTTTAGGGGTTAACATATTTATTATAGTTGCGGCGGGGTCCGGGAGCAGCGGTTTAGGGGGTAATACATTTATTTAGTTGCGGCGGTGTAGGAGGGGCAGATTAGGGGTGTTTAGACTCGAGGTACATGTTAGGGTGTTAGGTGTAGACAGCTCCCATAGGAATCAATGGGATATTGGGCAGCAGCGAACATGAACTTTCGCTATGGTCAGACTCCCATTGATTCCTATGGGATCCGCCGCCTTCAGGGCGGCGGATTTAAAACCAGGTACCCTGGGCCAGAAAAGTGCCGAGCGTACCTGGTAGTCATTTGATAACTTCCAAAAGTAGTCAGATTGTGCCGAACTTGTGTTCGGAACATCTGGAGTGACGTAAGAATCGATCTGTGTCGGACTGAGTCCGGCGGATCGAAGCTTACGTCACTATATTCTACTTTTGCCGGTCTGCAGGGCTTGATAACTTAGGCGAATCAGCCTCGCCACAAATACGCTGCGGAATTCCAGCGTATTTGAGGTTGACAGCTTGATAACTAGAGGCCTTTGTGTTTACCACCTCAATTGAAAGTTTATTCCATGAATCCACAACCCTTTCTGTAAACAAATGCTTCCTCACATTTTACCTGGATCTGCTACCCTCTAATTTAAGATTGTTTGGCATTTGTTTTTTTGTGGAAAAGGTTTTTATCTTCCACATTATTAAGTCCCTTCATATATTTGAAGGTTTCTATCATGTCACCTCTTTCCCTTCTCTCATCTAAACTATACATATTTAGGTCATTAAATCTTTATTTGTATCATTATAGTAGCCCTCCTTTGGACAATTTTTAGTTTATTTATATCTTTCTGAAGATATGGTCTCCAGAACTGTACACAGTATTCCAGATGAGGCCTAACTAATGATCTGTAAAGTGGCACAAGAACCTTGCTATTTCTACTACTAATACATCTTCCAATGCAAGTCTGGTTCCTCTTTAGTTACAGTCAGTAATGTACCATTGAGACTATAATTGGCCTTTGGGTATTCCAATATCCAAATCTTTTCTGGTCCCAAGCAGTTTGGATAAAATAAAGACCAGGACTAATCAGTAAGAAACTGAAAAAAGGAGTACAGTTTTAGCACTCATAACGTTCTATTGTGATAAATACTGTGGACAGAGGCAGATAAAGAAAATTAAAACTTAACTTTTACTATATAAGTTACTACCTTGAGTTTTTGGATAAATATACGAGTACTCAGAATAAAGGGAAAACAAGATGAATGAACTAATTCCCTATCTGGTGATACCTTGTGGTGATACCTTATGGTTACCACTATTGTTAGAAACAAATCATATCACAGTGGCTAATCATTGTGTATAGAAAAACTGTTGGTCTTTACTCTGGTTTCTCTGGAAATTCCAGAGAGTGTTTACCAATTAGTTACCACTGTGAATGGTAAATATCCTTCTCTGGAAATGCCAGAGACCTATACCAGTTAGTTACCAGTTAGTTACTACTTCAAGTTATTGGTATAAATATAAAGGCGCTTAAATAAAGGAGCCAGGTTGTTTGAGGCAGCTAATAAGCAAATTTACTCTCTGGTAATACCAGAGACCTATACCTGTTAAATACCGTTATGGAAAATATAAAGGCTCAAGTTTAAGGTACCAGGTTATATCACCTGGTAAGAGCGCCAATTCCCTGTTAATACCGATTACCTATTAATATCAGTTGTTAATACAAATTACCTCTATGGTTATACCAGAGACCTATACCTGTTAAATACCGTTATATAAAATATAAAGGCTCAAGTTAAAGGTGCCAGGTTACGTCACCTGGTGAGAGACCTTCAAAAAAGTGCTGATTACCTATTAATATCGATTACCTATTAATACCAGTTGTTAATACAAATTTCCTCTATGGTTATACCAGAGACCTATACCTGTTAAATACCGTTATATAAAATATAAATGCTCAAGTTAAAGGTGCCAGGTTACGTAACCTGGTGAGAGACCTTCAAGAAAGTGCAGATTACCTATTAATACTGATTACCTATTAATGCCAATTATTGAGCTCTGTAAAATCAGGCATTGCTCTTAAAAAGAGAAGGGGAGAAGGGGAACAGGGACGCCACTGACACGTTTCGCTGTTGTGGCTGTATCAAAAGGCAATCTCCCTGTATTCTCGTGGGATTTTTATACCCTTAGATTTGTTTAGATTGGCTGATCCGACAACCTATCATGATGCAGTTAGAAGACTGGCTGTTGTACCTGTCAATTAAGTGCTGGAGACAGGGATTGGTTGGTATAGTGTTTGTTTACGCCCATATGTTTGTCGTCGGTAAATGAGCAAAAAACAGTATATATCTCTATGCTAACATGGCGATTCAACTAATGCATGTTAGTCTGACATCCAGTGTTATAAATATTAACTTAATATTCAGATTTTACTGGTATTTGTGTAACCTTCAGCGTATAGTGATTCGTATGACCATTGGTCCATATCCTTGTCAAACAATCAAACTGTTCTGATTGGATGAAATCATATGTATTGATCCAATTGTGTGCAAGATTTTTCGATAGCATAATATGAATGCATATTGGTGCTGTGTATCTGTGATTGACACATAATGGAAAATCTTGAAATTCGAAAAGTATATATAAGGGGAAACAAATGCTTACTCCTATTTCTTATGAAATTCATATTGATATTACTTGCTATTGATCAGCTTTATATGATTTAAAGTTTACGACATTCAATATTTTTCTCAGATGCATGTATTTATTAATCATATGGCTTATTAAGTATGCTGACATTCATACATATCCTATATAATAAAAGGCCAAGTGTGTTTGTCCGAAGCTGTCATGTGCAGTAGAGACAGCACAAGGACAAACACACCTGGCCTTTGAGTCCCTAGCTGATCTGCGGCAGAAGTGGGTGTGAGCGGGGGCGTGGCCGGGCGTGAATTGCCGTGAAGGTGGCGTGGCCGCGCGATAGAAGGGGGAGAGATAGAGAGCGGGAGAGATAGAGAGGGGAGAGAGATAGAGAGGGGGAGGAGAGAGGGGAGAGAGAGGGGAGAGAGAGGGGAAGGTGAGAGAGAGGAGGGGAGAGAGAGAGCTCAAAAGAGAGGGGGGGGAGAGAGTACAGAAGAGGGTGAATAGAGAGAGCAGAAGAGGGGGGATAGAGAGAGGGAGAGAGATACAGCAAAAGAGAGAGGGGAGAGAGACAGCAAAACAGAGGGGGGAGAGAGACAGCAAAAGAGGGGGGAGAGAGACAGCAAAAGAGAGGGGGGAGAGAGACAGCAAAAGATAGAGGGGGAGAGAGACAGCATAAGAGAGGGTTGAGAGAGACAGCAAAAGAGAGAGGGGGAGAGAGACAGCAAAAGAGAGTGGGGAGAGAGACAGCAAAAGAGAGGGGGAGAGACAGCAAAAGAGAGAGGGGAAGAGAGACAGCAAAAGAGAGGGGGAGAGAGACAGCAAAAGAGAGGGGGGAGAGAGAAAACAAAAGATAGAGGGGAAAGAGAGACAGCAAAAGAGAGAGAGAGGGGAGAGAGACAGCAAAAGAGAGGGGGGAGAGAGACAGCAAAAGAGAGAGGGGAAGAGAGACAGCAAAAAGAGAGGGGGAGAGAGACAGCAAAAGAGAGGGGGAGAGAGAAAACAAAATAGAGAGGGGGAGAGAGACAGCAAAAGAGAGAGAGGGGGAGAGAGACAGCAAAAGAGAGGGGGGACAGAGACAGCAAAAGAGAGGGGGAGAGAGACAGCAAAAGATAGAGGGGGAGAGAGACAGCAAAAGAGAGGGGGGAGAGAGACAGAAAAATAGAGGGTGAGAGAACGCAAAAGAGAGGGGGGAGAGAGAGCGCAAAAGAGAGGGGGGGAGAGAGAGCGCAAAAGAGAGGGGGGAAGAGAGAGCGCAAAAGATGGGGGAGAGAGAGCGCAAAAGAGAGGGGGAAGAGCACAAAAGAGAGGGGTGGAGAGAGAGCGCAAAAGAGAGGGGGAGAGAGAGTGCAAAAGAGAGGGGTGAGAAAGGGTGCAAAAGAGAGGGGAAAGAGAGCGCAAAAGAGAGGGGGAGAGAGAGCGCAAAAGAGAGGGGAGAGAGGGGGGGAGAGAGCGCAAAAGAGATGGGGGGGAGAGAGAGCGCAAAAGAGATGAGGGAGAGAGCGCAAAAGAGAGGGGGAGAGAGAGAGCACAAAAGAGAGGGGGAGAGAGAGAGCGCAAAAGAGAGGGGGAGAGAGAGAGCGTAAAAGTGAGGGGGAGAGAGAGCGCAAAAGAGAGGGGGGAGAGAGAGCGCAAAAGAGAGGGGGAGAGAGCTCAAAGAAAGGGGGGGAGAGAGAGAGCAAATGAGAGGGGGGAGAGAGAGCGCAAAAGAGAGGGGGGACAGAGAGAGTGCAAAAGAGAGGGGGAGAGAGTGCAAAAGAGAGGGGGGAGAGAGAGAGAGCTCAAAAGAGAGGGGGGAGAGAGAAAGATCAAAAGAGAGGGGGAGAGAGAGAGAGCAAATGAGAGGGGGGAGAGAGAGAGAGCAAAAGAGAGGGGGAGGGAGAGAGCGCAAGGGGTGGGACCGCTGTACTGCAAAAAATGGTCTGTGTGAGCCATTTCAATTCAACAATAAATACACTCAATATATGCTACAATAATTTTAATTTTAATAAACCATTTTTTTATTTTCTTATGTATATATTTTTTTTATTTTTTTATTTCATTCATTATTTTTCTCATAAACAAATCTACCTAATGTATTAATAATATCCCTTACTTATGAGAATAGCACCTTCATATATGATCATGACTTATCATAAATGTGAAACATTAAGACCGATATAAATCAGTTAGAAAGGGATTAGCAAGTAAGATATAATTTATCAATATTATACAATAGTGTAGTTGACATTATACACATCCCTTATGATTTTAATATATATATATCATATTTTCTAAGAACAGCAATACAAACAAATTATTACACTATATGTATGGCTCTATTTTTAAGACGTCAATCATAAATATGCAGAGTATGATATTATTTTCTAGACATCAATTTTAGATTGATACAATATATGCCAAATAGCAATACGTTTTCTACTTTGCAAGATATAGATAATATGTATGAACGTCAGCATACTTAATAAGCCATATGATTAATAAATACATGCATCTGAGAAAAATATTGAGTGTCGTAAACTTTAAATCATATAAAGCTTATCAATAGCAAGTAATATCAATATGAATTTCATAACAAATAGGAATAAGCATTTGTTTCCCCTTATATATACTTTTCGAATTTCAAGATTTTCCATTATGTGTCAATCACAAATACACAGCACCAATATGCATTCATATTATGCTATCGAAAAATCTTGCACACAATTGGATCAATACATATGATTTCATCCAATCAGAACAGTTCGATTGTTTGATTGACAAGGATATGGACCAATGGTCATACGAATCACTATACGCTGAAGGTTACACAAATACCAGTAAAATCTGAATATTAAGTTAATATTTAAAACACTGGATATAAGACTAACATGCATTAGTTGAATCGCCATGTTAGCATAGAGATATATACTGTTTTTCGCTCATTTACCGACGGCAAACATATGGGCGTAAACAAATACTATACCAACCAAATCAATATTTTTCTCAGATGCATGTATTTATTAATCATATGGCTTATTAAGTATGCTGACGTTCATACATATCCTATATAATAAAAGGCCAAGTGTGTTTGTCCGAAGCTGTCATGCGCAGTAGAGACAGCACAAGGACAAACACACCTGGCCTTTGAGTCCCTAGCTGATCTGCGGCAGAAGTGGGTGTGAGCGGGGGCGTGGCCGAGCGTGAATTGCCGTGAAGGTGGCGTGGCCGCGCGATAGAAGGGGGAGAGATAGAGAGGGGGAGAGATAGAGAGGGGAGAGAGATAGAGAGGGGGAGAGAGAGAGCTCAAAAGAGAGGGGGGAGAGAGAACAGAAGAGGGTGAATAGAGAGAGCAGAAGAGGGGGGATAGAGAGAGGGAGAGAGATACAGCAAAAGAGAGAGGGGGAGAGAGACAGCAAAAGAGAGGGGGGAGAGAGACAGCAAAAGAGGGGGGAGAGAGACAGCAAAAGAGAGGGGGGAGAGAGACAGCAAAAGATAGAGGGGGAGAGAGACAGCAAAAGAGAGGGTTGAGAGAGACAGCAAAAGAGAGAGGGGGAGAGAGACAGCAAAAGAGAGGGGGGAGAGAGACAGCAAAAGAGAGGGGGAGAGAGACAGCAAAAGAGAGAGGGGAAGAGAGACAGCAAAAGAGAGGGGGAGAGAGACAGCAAAAGAGAGGGGGGAGAGAGAAAACAAAAGAGAGAGGGGAGAGAGAGAGACAGCAAAAGAGAGAGAGGGGGGAAAGAGACAGCAAAAGAGAGAGGGGAAGAGAGACAGCAAAAATACAGGGGGAGAGAGACAGCAAAAGAGAGGGGGGAGAGAGAAAACAAAATAGAGAGGGGGAGAGAGACAGCAAAAGAGAGAGAGGGGGAGAGAGACAGCAAAAGAGAGGGGGAGAGAGAGCGCAAAAGAGAGGGGAGAGAGGGGGGGAGAGAGCGCAAAAGAGATGGGGGGGAGAGAGAGCGCAAAAGAGATGAGGGAGAGAGCACAAAAGAGAGAGAGAGAGAGCGCGCAAAAGAGAGGGGGAGAGAGAGAACGCAAAAGAGAGGGGGAGAGAGAGAGCGTAAAAGAGAGGGGGAGAGAGAGCGCAAAAGAGAGGGGGGGAGAGAGCGCAAAAGAGAGGGGGAGAGAGCTCAAAGAAAGGGGGGAGAGAGAGAGCAAATGAGAGGGGGAGAGAGAGCGCAAAAGAGAGGGGGGACAGAGAGAGTGCAAAAGAGAGGGGGAGGGAGAGAGCGCAAGGGGTGGGACCGCTGTACTGCAAAAAATGGTCCGTGTGAGCCATTTCAATTCAACAATAAATACACTCAAAATATGCTACAATAATTTTAATTTTAATAAACCATTTTTTTATTTTCTTATGTATATATTTTTTTTATTTTTTTATTTCATTCATTATTTTTCTCATAAACAAATCTACCTAATGTATTAATAATATCCCTTACTTATGAGGATAGCACCTTCATATATGATCATGACTTATCATAAATGTGAAACATTAAGACCGATATAAATCAGTTAGAAAGGGATTAGCAAGTAAGATATAATTTATCAATATTATACAATAGTGTAGTTGACATTATACACATCCCTTATGATTTTAATATATATATATCATATTTTCTAAGAACAGCAATACAAACAAATTATTACACTATATGTATGGCTCTATTTTTAAGACGTCAATCATAAATATGCAGAGTATGATATTATTTTCTAGACATCAATTTTAGATTGATACAATATATGCCAAATAGCAATACGTTTTCTACTTTGCAAGATATAGATAATATGTATGAACGTCAGCATACTTAATAAGCCATATGATTAATAAATACATGCATCTGAGAAAAATATTGAGTGTCGTAAACTTTAAATCATATAAAGCTTATCAATAGCAAGTAATATCAATATGAATTTCATAACAAATAGGAATAAGCATTTGTTTCCCCTTATATATACTTTTCGAATTTCAAGATTTTCCATTATGTGTCAATCACAAATACACAGCACCAATATGCATTCATATTATGCTATCGAAAAATCTTGCACACAATTGGATCAATACATATGATTTCATCCAATCAGAACAGTTCGATTGTTTGATTGACAAGGATATGGACCAATGGTCATACGAATCACTATACGCTGAAGGTTACACAAATACCAGTAAAATCTGAATATTAAGTTAATATTTAAAACACTGGATATCAGACTAACATGCATTAGTTGAATCGCCATGTTAGCATAGAGATATATACTGTTTTTCGCTCATTTACCGACGGCAAACATATGGGCGTAAACAAACACTATACCAACCAAATCAATATTTTTCTCAGATGCATGTATTTATTAATCATATGGCTTATTAAGTATGCTGACGTTCATACATATCCTATATAATAAAAGGCCAAGTGTGTTTGTCCGAAGCTGTCATGCGCAGTAGAGACAGCACAAGGACAAACACACCTGGCCTTTGAGTCCCTAGCTGATCTGCGGCAGAAGTGGGTGTGAGCGGGGGCGTGGCCGGGCGTGAATTGCCGTGAAGGTGGCGTGGCCGCGCGATAGAAGGGGGAGAGATAGAGAGCGGGAGAGATAGAGAGGGGAGAGAGATAGAGAGGGGGAGGAGAGAGAGGGGAGAGAGAGGGGAGAGAGAGGGGAAGGGAGAGAGAGGAGGGGAGAGAGAGAGCTCAAAAGAGAGGGGGGGAGAGAGAACAGAAGAGGGTGAATAGACAGAGCAGAAGAGGGGGGATAGAGAGAGGGAGAGAGATACAGCAAAAGATAGATGGGGAGAGAGACAGCAAAAGAGAGGGGGGAGAGAGACAGCAAAAGAGAGGGGGGAGAGAGACAGCAAAAGAGAGAGGGGTAGAGAGACAGCAAAAGAGAGGGGGAGAGAGACAGCAAAAGAGAGGGGGGAGAGAGACAGCAAAAGAGAGAGGGGGAGAGAGACAGCAAAAGAGAGAGGGGGAGAGAGACAGCAAAAGAGAGGGGGAGAGAGACAGCAAAAGAGAGGGGGGAGAGAGACAGCAAAAGAGAGAGGGGTAGAGAGACAGCAAAAGAGAGAGGGGGAGAGAGACAGCAAAAGAGAGGGGGGAGAGAGACAGCAAAAGAGAGAGGGGGAGAGAGACAGCAAAAGAGAGGGGGAGAGAACGCAAAAGAGAGGGGGGAGAGAGAGCGCAAAAGAGAGGGGGGGAGAGAGAGCGCAAAAGAGAGGGGGGAAGAGAGAGCGCAAAAGATGGGGGAGAGAGAGAGCGCAAAAGAGGGGGGAAGAGCACAAAAGAGAGGGGTGGAGAGAGAGCGCAAAAGAGAGGGGGAGAGAGAGTGCAAAAGAGAGGGGAGAGAAAGGGTGCAAAAGAGAGGGTAGAGAGAGAGAGCGCAAAAGAGAGGGGGAGAGAGAGCGCAAAAGAGAGGGGAGAGAGGGGGGGAGAGAGCGCAAAAGAGATGGGGGGGAGAGAGAGTGCAAAAGAGATGAGGGAGAGAGCGTAAAAGAGAGGGAGTGAGAGAGAGCGCAAAAGAGAGGGGGAGAGAGAGAGCGCAAAAGAGAGGGGGAGAGAGAGAGCGTAAAAGAGAGGGGGAGAGAGAGCGCAAAAGAGAGGGGGGAGAGAGAGCACAAAAGAGAGGGGGAGAGAGAGAGCTCAAAGAAAGGGGGGGGAGAGAGCAAATGAGAGGGGGGAGAGAGAGCGCAAAAGATAGAGGGGGAGAGAGACAGCAAAAGAGAGGGGGAGAGAGACAGCAAAAGAGAGGGCGGAGAGAGACAGCAAAAGAGAGGGGGGAGAGAGACAGCAAAAGATAGAGGGGGAGAGAGACAGCAAAAGAGAGGGGGAGAGAGACAGCAAAAGAGAGGGGGGAGAGAGACAGCAAAAGAGAGAGGGGTAGAGAGACAGCAAAAGAGAGGGGGAGAGAGACAGCAAAAGAGAGGGGGGAGAGAGACAGCAAAAGAGAGGGGGAGAGAACGCAAAAGAGAGGGGGGAGAGAGAGCGCAAAAGAGAGGGGGGGAGAGAGAGCGCAAAAGAGAGGGGGGAGAGAGACAGCAAAAGAGAGAGGGGGAGAGAGACAGCAAAAGAGAGGGGGAGAGAATGCAAAAGAGAGGGGGGAAGAGAGAGCGCAAAAGATGGGGGAGAGAGAGAGCGCAAAAGAGAGGGGGGAAGAGCACAAAAGAGAGGGGTGGAGAGAGAGCGCAAAAGAGAGGGGGAGAGAGAGTGCAAAAGAGAGGGGAGAGAAAGGGTGCAAAAGATAGGGGAGAGAGAGAGAGCGCAAAAGAGAGGGGGAGAGAGAGCGCAAAAGAGAGGGGAGAGAGGGGGGGGAGAGAGTGCAAAAGAGATGGGGGGAGAGAGAGCGCAAAAGAGATGAGGGAGAGAGCGCAAAAGAGAGGGAGAGAGAGAGAGCGCAAAAGAGAGGGGGAGAGAGAGAGCGCAAAAGAGAGGGGGAGAGAGAGAGCGTAAAAGAGAGGGGGAGAGAGAGCGCAAAAGAGAGGGGGGGAGAGAGAGCACAAAAGAGAGGGGGAGAGAGAGAGCTCAAAGAAAGGGGGGGGGAGAGAGCGCAAAAGAGAGGGGGGACAGAGAGAGTGCAAAAGAGAGGGGGAGAGAGTGCAAAAGAGAGGGGGGAGAGAGAGAGCTCAAAAGAGAGGGGGGAGAGAGAAAGATCAAAAGAGAGGGGGAGAGAGAGAGAGCAAATGAGAAAGGGGAGAGAGAGAGAGCAAAAGAGAGGGGGAGGGAGAGAGCGCAAGGGGTGGGACCGCTGTACTGCAAAAAATGGTCCGTGTGAGCCATTTCAATTCAACAATAAATACACTCAATATATGCTACAATAATTTTAATTTTAATAAACCATTTTTTTATTTTCTTATTTATATATATTTTTTATTTTTTTATTTCATTCATTATTTTTCTCATAAACAAATCTACCTAATGTATTAATAATATCCCTTACTTATGAGGATAGCACCTTCATATATGATCATGACTTATTATAAATGTGAAACATTAAGACCGATATAAATCAGTTAGAAAGGGATTAGCAAGTAAGATATAATTTATCAATATTATACAATAGTGTAGTTGACATTATACACATCCCTTATGATTTATATATATATATATATATATATCATATTTTCTAAGAACAGCAATAAAAACAAATTATTACACTATATGTATGGCTCTATTTTTAAGACGTCAATCATAAATATGCAGAGTATGATATTATTTTCTAGACATCAATTTTAGATTGATACAATATATGCCAAATAGCAATACGTTTTCTACTTTGCAAGATATAGATAATATGTATGAACGTCAGCATACTTAATAAGCCATATGATTAATAAATACATGCATCTGAGAAAAATATTGAGTGTCGTAAACTTTAAATCATATAAAGCTTATCAATAGCAAGTAATATCAATATGAATTTCATAACAAATAGGAATAAGCATTTGTTTCCCCTTATATATACTTTTCGAATTTCAAGATTTTCCATTATGTGTCAATCACAAATACACAGCACCAATATGCATTCATATTATGCTATCGAAAAATCTTGCACACAATTGGATCAATACATATGATTTCATCCAATCAGAACAGTTCGATTGTTTGATTGACAAGGATATGGACCAATGGTCATACGAATCACTATACGCTGAAGGTTACACAAATACCAGTAAAATCTGAATATTAAGTTAATATTTAAAACACTGGATATCAGACTAACATGCATTAGTTGAATCGCCATGTTAGCATAGAGATATATACTGTTTTTCGCTCATTTACCGACGGCAAACATATGGGCGTAAACAAACACTATACCAACCAATCTCTGTCTCCAGCACTTGATTGACAGGTACAACAGCCAGTCTTCTAACTGCATCATGATAGGTTGTCAGATCAGCCAATCTTAACAAATCTAAGGGTATAAAAATCCCACGAAAAGACAGTGAGATTGCCCTTTGATACAGCCACAACGGCAAAACGTGTCAGTAGCGTCCCTGTTCCCCTTCTCCCCCTCTCTTTTTAAGAGCAATGCCTGATTTTACAGAGCTCAATAATTGGCATTAATAGGTAATCAATATTAATAGGTAATCGGAACTTTTTTGAAGGTCTTTCACCAGGTGACATAACCTGGCACCTTTAACTTGAGCCTTTATATTTTATATAACGGTATTTAACAGGTATAGGTCTCTGGTATAACCATAGAGGTAATTTGTATTAACAACTGGTATTAATAGGTAATCGGTATTAATAGGTAATCGGTATTAATAGGTAATCGGTATTAATAGGTAATTGGCACTCTTTTAAAGGTCTCTTACCAGGTGATATAACCTGGTACCTTAAACTTGAGCCTTTATATTTTCCATAACGGTATTTAACAGGTATAGGTCTCTGGTATTACCAGAGAGTAAATTTGCTTATTAGCTGCCTCAAACAACCTGGCTCCTTTATTTAAGTGCCTTTATATTTATACCAATAACTTGAAGTAGTAACTAACTGGTAACTAACTGGTATAGGTCTCTGGCATTTCCAGAGAAGGATATTTACCATTCACAGTGGTAACTAATTGGTAAACACTCTCTGGAATTTCCAGAGAAACCAGAGTAAAGACCAACAGTTTTTCTTTCACAATGATTAGCCACTGTGATATGATTTGTTTCTAACAATAGCGGTAACCATAAGGTATCACCACAAGGTATCACCAGATAGGGAATTAGTTCATTCATCTTGTTTTCCCTTTATTCTGAGTAGTCATATATTTATCCAAAAACTCACAGTAGTAACCAATGGATATGGATCTCTGATATATCTAGAGGAAAACTCATAGCAGTAACTAATTAACAGCTCTGGGATTCCCAGAGAAGTCATTTTCAATATTTGCACCTATTGGGACATACTCCTGCATTGTTTAGAAATTATCGCTTTCATAGGAACTAATGTTTCAAAGATAATTCATGTAATAGCTGCTTGTAGGGCAAAAGTAGCACCTTTCCAACATCACTGACACCAGGCGCATATTCTCTGTTAGTCACCTAAAGAATGAATGGAGATAGAAAAACTTACAACACAAACGCCTAGATTTAGAGTTTGGCGGCCAAAGGGGTGCGTTAGCTACGCATGCTTTTTTTCTCCCGCACCTTTTAAATACCGCTGGTATTTAGAGTTCACAGAATGGCTGGGTTTTCACTGCGTTAGGCTCCAAAAAGGGAGCGTAGAGCATAATTTAACGCCACTGCAACTCTAGATACCAGCGGTGCTTACGGACGCGGCCAGCTTCAAAAACGTGCTCGTGCACGATATCCCCATAGAAAACAATGGGGCATTTTGAGCTGAAAAAAAACCTAACACCTGCAAAAAAGCAGCGTTCAGCTCTTAACGCAGCCCCATTGTTGTCTATGGGTAAACACTTCCTACGTCTGCACCTAACACTCTAACATGTACCCCAAGTCTAAACACCCCTAACCTTACACTTATTAACCCCTAATCTGCTGCCCCCGCTATCGCTGACACCTGCATATTTTTTTTAACCCCTAATCTGCCGCTCCGTAAACCGCCGCTACCTACATTATCTCTGTGTACCCCTAATCTGCTGCCCCTAACACCGCCGACCCCTATATTATATTTATTAACCCCTAATCTGCCCCCCCACAACGTCGCCTCCACCTGCCTACACTTATTAACCCCTAATCTGCCGAGCGGACCGCACCGCTACTATAATAAAGTTATTAACCCCTAATCCGCCTCAATAACCCTATAATAAATAGTATTAACCCCTAATCTGCCCTCCCTAACATCGCCGACACCTAACTTCAATTATTAACCCCTAATCTGCCGACCGAATCTCGCCGCTACTGTAATAAATGAATTAACCCCTAAAGCTAAGTCTAACCCTAACCCTAACACCCCCCTAAATTAAATATAATTTAAATCTAACTAAATAAATTAACTCTTATTAAATAAATTATTCCTATTTAAAGCTAAATACTTACCTGTAAAATAAACCCTAATATAGCTACAATATAAATTATAATTATATTATAGCTATTTTAGGATTTATATTTATTTTACAGGTAACTTTGTATTTATTTTAACTAGGTACAATAGCTATTAAATAGTTAAGAACTATTTAATAGCTAAAATAGTTAAAATAATTACAAAATTACCTGTAAAATAAATCCTAACCTAAGTTAGAATTAAACCTAACACTAGACTATCAATAAATTAATTAATTAAATACAATACCTACAATTATCTACAATTAAACCTAACACTACACTATCAATAAATTAATTAAATACAATACCTACAATTATCTACAATTAAACCTAACACTACACTATCAATAAATTAATTAAATACAATACCTACAATTATCTATAATTAAACCTAACACTACACTAAAAAAAAAGAAAAATATTACAACAATTTTAAACTAATTACACCTACTCTAAGCCCCCTAGGTAATTTTGTAATTATTTTAACTATTTTAGCTATTAAATAGTTATGAACTATTTAATAGCTATTGTACCTGGTTAAAATAAATACAAAGTTGCCTGTAAAATAAATATTAATCCTAAAATAGCTACAATATAATTATAATTTATATTGTAGCTATATTAGGGTTTATTTTACAGGTAAGTATTTAGCTTTAAATAGGAATAATTTATTTAATAAGAGTTAATTTATTTCGTTAGAATAAAATTATATTTAATTTAGGGGGGTGTTAGGGTTAGGGTTAGACTTAGCTTTAGGGGTTAAAAAATTTATTAGAGTAGCGGTGAGCTCCGATCGGCAGATTAGGGGTTAATACTTGAAGTTAGGTGTCGGCGATGTTAGGGAGGGCAGATTAGGGGTTAATACTATTTATTAAAGGGTTATTGAGGCGGGAGTGAGGCGGATTAGGGGTTAATAACTTTATTATAGTAGCGGTGCAGTCCGCTCGGCAGATTAGGGGTTAATAAGTTTAGGCAGGTGGAGGCGACGGTGAGGGGGGCAGATTAGGGGTTAATAAATATAATATAGGGGTCGGCGGTGTTATGCGCAGCAGATTAGGGGTACATAGCTATAATGTAGGTGGCAGCGGTGTACGGAGCGGAAGATTAGGGGTTAATAATAATATGCAGGGGTCAGCGATAGCGGGGGCGGCAGATTAGGGGTTAATAAATATAATATTGGGGTCGGCGGTGTTAGGGGCAGCAGATTAGGGGTTCATAGGGATAATGTAGGTGGCAGCGGCGTGCGGTCGGCAGATTAGGGGTTAAAAATTTTTAATAGAGTGGCGGCGATGTGGGGGGACCTCGGTTTAGGGGTACATAGGTAGTTTATGGGTGTTAGTGTACTTTAGAGCACAGTAGTTAAGAGCTTTATAAACCGGCGTTAGCCCAGAAAGCTCTTAACTACTGACTTTTTTCTACGGCTGGAGTTTTGTCGTTAGATTTCTAACGCTCACTTCAGACACGACTCTAAATACCGGCGTTAGAAAGATCCCATTGAAAAGATAGGATACGCAATTGACTTAAGGGGATCTGCGGTATGGAAAAGTTGCGGCTGGAAAGTGAGCGATAGACCCTTTCCTGACTGACTCTAAATACCAGCGGTAGCCCAAAACCAGCGTTAGGAGCCTCTAACGCTGGTTTTGACGGCTACCGCCCAACTCTAAATCTAGGCCTTAGGTTACTAAACAAGGCAGTTTAATGCAAAATTTAAACATGCATCAGAGTATTTTCTTAATATAATCATGAAATGAATCACAGCATTGCAATTTGCATACAAGATAAATGTGTTTAAAAATGTCATCTTGTTAGCAAAATATTTTTATGCAGTCTCTACAGTCCAGGGACACTTAGGGCTTGATTACAAGTGATATTTTTCTGCCCTCAAATCCAAATTACAATGGAAATGAATGTCAAAATTGAACTTGCATGATTCAGAAAGGTCCATGATACCCACACGTTGAAAAACTTGAAAGTGATGCAACATAGCTGTAAAAAGTTGAAAATATAACCTGAACATCTCTATGTAAAAAAGAAAGATATTTTACCTAAAAAATTCCTCAGTAGCCACATCCCATTGTAAAGGACTTTAAGCAGCAAATCAGTATGTCTGTCCCGGGACCTTGTGTTATTTCTCTATTCAGTTTAAGGAAGTTTACTATGAAATCTCATGAGATCACAGTAAAAGAGTTCATGAACTCAGAACTATGGATGCTGATTGGCTGCAGTTAATTTCTTTCTTTTTTTACCTGCAGCTGGGCATCAGCTGAGTGTAACTTTTTACACACAACTTACTCTGCTGAGCTGAGGAAATTGTGATGTAAAATATCTTCTTTTTTTGCATAGAGATGCTGATATTTTCCTGTCAGCTTTTGACAGTTATACTGCATCAGTTTCAAGTGATTTAGCATATGAGTATTATGTCCCTTGAAGACAATTTTAAATGAACTTCTATTAAAATGTGGCTTTTTCGCTTGATATCCCTTTTTGATAAAGAATACGCACATATCCTACAATAGTGGGGGCTACCTGCTGATTGGTGCATGCATGCCTTTGTCTCTTGTGATTGAACGTACACACCCTATGAAGCGCCTCCTTTTCTTTTTTTTTATATCTTGTGATTGGCTGACTAGATATGTTCATCCAGCTGCTAGCAGTGCAATTCTGTTCCTTCAGCAATGGATAAAGGATAAAACAAAAATGAACACATTTTATAGTAGAAGTAAATTGTAGAATTGAATGCTCTATCAGAATCATGAAAGAAAATGTCCGGGTTTCCAGTCCCTTTAAATTATTTTTGCAAATTAGTTTGCGCGAACTCATGATAATTTATGATACCCATATTTTCTATGGGCGGCGTAAAGCTTATATGTGCGCTCATATTACAAGTATAAAGCAAATGCGATTGCTCAGATGAAATCGCATTTTACGTTCAAACTTTTTAGTTAAATTCTTTTTATTGAGGTGAATCAACGTACATCCAACATCCAAAATATACATCACATAGAGCGTTAAGACAATTAGGATATCGGGAGGCAATGAAGATCCAATCAGTTTTGTAATACAGATTACGAACGGGGGGAAAGAACTAGTTATAATCAATAACGTAAGGCAAGGGAGAGAGGGGGAAGAGGGGGGTTGGGAGGTTGTCCAGCCTCGGGGATGTGATAGTCCTCAGGGGTGTAAACTAGGTGTTTATGTTAACTCTATTTGGATCTCTGCTTTTTATTGTATTCGTCCCATATCGCTTGTATAGCTATAAAAGTATCAGTGTTACTTCTCTTATAAGCGGAATATTCTTCCAGCTCTAGTAGTTCGGTTACCTTGGCCCTCCACATACCCAGGGTAGGAACATCTCTTGCTTTCCAGTTTTTAGCAATCAGAATCTTCACACTATTAGTAAATATTCGGAACAAGGGAAGAAAAGATTTAAAGGGAAGTTTGACGGACCTGTTAAGTAACCAAATGAGGGGGTCAGGTGGTAAGGTCACCTGTAATATCTTTCCAACCTCGTCTATTATCTCATACCAGAAGTGGTTTAGTTGTGAGCACCACCACCACATGTGTCCCATGCCGCTCCCCACATGGCCACATCTCCAGCATTTGTTATTGGTACTAGGGTATAACCGGTGGAGTTTCCTCGGGGTTAAATACCAGCAGTGTAGTATTTTATAATTGGTCTCTATTATAGATGCAGAAGTGGAGGACTTCTTAGTATTGATAAATATGCTAGAAGCCACTTGTGGTAGAATAATTATGCCCAGCTCCCTTTCCCACATATCTATAGAGTAGGGTAAGTTGCCCGGAGAGGGATGGGTTAAGATTTTATATATAGCAGATAGGGAATGTTTGATTGGTGACGGTAGGAGGTAGAGTTTCTCAATGTTAGTGGGGGGGGGGGGCGGGTCATGTTACCTGTATGTTTATGTGTAGTTATATAATTGTGGAGTCTCCTGTATGAAAACCAGTTGCGTGCCCACTCAAACCCCTTGTCTATCAATTGTGTTTGGGAGCATATGGAGTCGTTGGTGACAACGTTATGCAATAGTATATCATCCTCAGGCGAGGTACTGGACAGTGGTGTTTGTAGTAAGTCTATGGAGAAGTCAGAATTGTATCTAAGAGAAGTCATGGGACTAGGGTTGGAAGACAGACAAGGATGGTGGCATGAGGTAACACTCCACTGTGTGAGAGTCTCCTTTGTGATGGGATTTATTAATGTTTTGTTTTTTTCATGAAAGTTAGGACTCCAACTTATAAAGGGTAGTGGTAGGTCGGGATTTAGCTGGCCCTCAAGTTGAACCCATCTCCTCTGCTCACCGCCCACTCTCCAGTCCAAGACTCTTTGGAGATGGATGGACATTCTGTATCTCTCCAAATCTGGCAAACCCAATCCACCGTGTTCCCGCGGTAACATCATGGTGTTTTTATTTATTCTAGGTGGTTTTTTTCTCCACACGAAAGAGTTAATTACATTTTGTATATGGTTAAGGTATTTAGGGGGCAGGGGCACCGGAACCGCACCCATGATGTAGAGTAACCTTGGGAAAATATTCATTTTTATGGTGTTGATTCTGCCCCACCAAGAGAGCTTTTTTGATCCCCAGGAGGAGAGATCACGCATTATTGCTATTCTAATAGGGATGAAATTGGTTTGAAATAGGTCATCGAAGGATTGGGGGAGAAAGATTCCCAAGTATTTAAGTGCTTTTGAGCACCATTTCAAGGGGCAGTTATTTTTGATTAGGCGAGCAGAGTGGTCAGGGAGACCGAGGGCCAAGATTTTGGACTTGTTTTGATTAATTAAGAAATCTGTGAGCCTATTAAAGAGGGATAAAGAGAGGGGGGATGGAAGCTTCGGGGTCAGTCAAGGAGAATAGGATGTCGTCGGCAAATAAGTAGATCTTATATTCTTATATATCTTATATTCATCCTTACCCACCATAACCCCTTGAATTTCAGGTGTGTTCCTGATTTTCATTGCAAAGGTTTCAATGAATAGGGCAAATAATAGGGGGGAGAGGGGACATCCCTGTCGTGTTCCGTTAGTAATTTCAATCGGTGAAGATAGGGAGTTATTTACTAAGATACGGGCACTGGGTGAGGAATAAAGGGCAAATATACGTTTTAAGGTTTTAGAACCAAGGCCGAAAGCGTGTAGTGTGGCTCTTAAATAAGACCAGTTAACCCGGTCAAACGCTTTCTCAGCGTCTGTAGATATAAAGGTGGTTGGGATATTTTCGTGTGAGACGTGCCAGATTAGGTGTATATTGCGTGTCGTATTGTCCCCAGGGACGAATCCTACTTGATCGTTATGTATAAGGGAGGGGAGAAGCCTATTGAGATGGGTTGTTATCAACTTAGCGAAAATCTTAAGGTCGGTATTAATAAGTGAAATGGGACGATAATTGGTTATTAAGTCTGGTGATTTGTTAGGTTTAGGGATTACTGTAATATGAGCTTGAAGGGAGGAAGGTGAAAAAGCACCTATTTCATCTATACTGTGAAAGTATTTAAATAGATATGGGGATAGTGTTTCTTGAAATAGAGAGTAACAGGAATTTCCGAAACCATCAGGGCTGGGAGCTTTCCCAGAGGGGAAGGAGGCTATGGCATGCAGCAGTTCCTCTTCTGAGAACGGGGTGTCTAGTTCGTCCCTTTGTTCTTCAGACAAATTAGGGAGGTGGAGGTCATTAAGGTAGTCTGTGATATCTGTCGGGGGAGGGTCAGAGGAGCCTCGTCTTATATTATAAAGGGTATCATAGTAGTCCCTAAAGGCCTGAGTAATATCTTTAGAGGTGGTCTGTCTAGTGCCCTTAGAGTCGCGTAGTCCCATTATATATTGTTTGTTTGTACGTCTCCGGAGCTGACGGGCTAGCATTCTACCTTGTTTATTTGCTCCTTCATAATAAACTTTTCTAAGAAATAGGGCCTTGTTCTTGGCCTCTGTGCCCAGATATGTACAAAGTTGGTCTCTTTTGTGAGCAATACTGTCTGTCAAGGAAGTGCTTGTAGGGTGTAGTTTATGTAAGTCTTGAAGCTTATGAATGTCAGCAAGGAGAGAGCTAAGGTATTCATTCTGTCGTTTTCGTTTCGCTGCCTTGAGGGCGATAAATTCCCCTCGGATAACGCATTTATGAGCGTTCCATATGCTGTGTATGTGAACTTCGGGGGTGTCATTTGTTTGGAAATAGTCGGACAGTGCTTTTTGTATCTGTATAAATATCTGGGGATCCCTGAGAAGGGAATCATCAAGTCTCCATCGAGAGGACGACGGGTCCGTGGGGTGCCAGTAAAGTTGGCAACTGATGATGGCATGATCTGACCAAGTTATGGGGTTTATATGGGTCTGGGCGATAAAGGATAGGCTGGAGATATCGGCAAAGATATAGTCTATTCTTGTGTATAATTGATGGGGGTTTGAAAAGAAGGTAAAATCTCTATCGTTTGGGTGTTGGAGGCGCCATGTATCATGGATTGCTAGACATGAGAGGGAGTGTTTAATTTGCTTTAAAGTTTTATATGGCATAGAAGAAGTGCCAGAGGAGCAATCAAGATCTGGATCAAGTGCAAGGTTGAAATCGCCTCCCATTATAAGGCTTCCCCTAGTTACTTCAAGAATTTTATTGCTAAGTTGATGGAAAAAGGGAGCTGGATTCAAGTTCGGGGCGTAAACATTAACCAATGTCAAGGGTTTATGATATAGATGTCCCACCAAAATCAAGTATCTTCCTTCTTTATCTTTGTAAGAGGAGGATACGACAAAGGGCAAGCCTCTGCCTATCAAGATTCCTACCCCATTGTGTTTAGTGGTATTAGAAGAGAAGAAGCACTGGCCAAATTTAAGAAAACTAGCTTTAAGTTTGTGTCCCCTTTTAAAATGGGTCTCTTGAATAAAAAGATAATCCCCCTTATGTCTCTTATAGTCTCGTAATGCCATTGATCGCTTATGCGGGCTATTGAGGCCTTTAGTGTTATGGGAGAGGAATTTAATCTTAGATGTTGGGTTATTCATTAGTAAGGGATTTAGGGAGATCAGCTGATGTATACGAGTGTATAGCATTGTTTACCCAAAATGAGAGTGGAATTCCCGAGGCTGGACTGGAAGGAAGTGGGAAAGGAGAGTTAAAAAAAAGGGGAATATAGTAATAGAAAACTGAAAAAAGGGAGAAGGCATAATAAAATGTCATAAACATCATTCAAACAATAACAATTGTAAAAAGTGTAAGAAAAATCTACAATACACCTTACAAGTAGGGGAAAGAATATCGCTTATCGTACTCTTAGGTTATATTATATTTATCCGGGATCAGGGTTGATAATTTGAATGGACAATAGATAACTCGATATATAAAGAGATAATATGGGTTGACAGATAATCAGTTGTAATGGAAGAGCCACATCGGTTAATGTTATAAGATGAGGCTAAGGTGTGGACGTGACTGTGAGAGCAAATTAAATTTAAAGGTACTCGCCATTTGAGGCATTCTAAGAACAAAATGTATGATTAGAGGCGGCCAAGGGGGTAGATCGGCCATAAAATCGTCCAAAGGCCATCAGAGAGGCCATTGATGGGGGTGGACCATATTTGTCTATTAAGAGAGTATCCTTGGGGCCTATCCCAACAGCCACTAGGATCCAAGTCGTCGGAGGCTGGTTTGCTATGTATTGGACAATGTAAAAATATAATAAATAAAACATGTAAACCTTTAGTAAAATAACAGCATGAGAAAATAGATAAGAGTTGCATGGTCAAGAGCTAGAAATATATACTCTGGGAGATACAATGATTCAAACATCCCCCAGGCACCCGATTTGGTTTCATTAGTGTGGGCGCCATAGCGTTGAGATGGTCTAGTTGGTAAGAAGACAACGTTGATTGTAAACTGGCCACAGAAGCCTGAGGGGCAGTGAAATAGCCAAGTTGGGGTTATTAGGTGTGGGGGCTAAGCAAAGTTAGGGTTGGAGATAGACCCCTATCTGGGCGATAAATAACTATGTGTGCATTGTTGGTGATGGTCCAGGGGGCAGTTGGGATATAGGGTCACCCCACTGGCGGCCAGAGGGGTCATAGGCTAAGTCAGTCAATTATCATTAAAGGAGTAAGTGGGAGAATAGTAATTAGGATCTTGGTGTAAATTTAAATACAGTAGAAAGCAGCAATATACCTATCTGTGGAGTATCAATGGGGTCACTCCCAACGACCAAAAGGGACCATAGCGTGGAGATTAGTGTATATAGCGGGTACCCAGTGGGATGAGACAAAACTTTAAACAATTAAACCGTAAACAAATTACATTCATAACAGTTAAACAGGGAGAACACAGATGAAAACTTTCAACTTGAAATCTAACACAGTTAGCAATATAAATGTCCCTTGGGCACAAAGTCCATTATGAATTGCCCACTTACTAGAATGTTCACCTGGTGAAAAAGTATAGGGCCCCAATTTAACACCCTGCATCTGAGGCATAATGATACTGTCAATGTTGCCTAAGGATGTTTCTAGAATGGTACCTGGTAAATAAGGTTATGGTTTGACAATCCAAGGCGGGTGTATTTGGGGTCTACAGTTCATCTCGTGCTCCGGATAGGAACATGGACAATATTCAAACAAAACATAACAATATATTAACTTAGTAGGATACAGTACATTACCCGGGTGGGTCCAGTCTTCTTATATCCGTCACCGCTGTGGCAGCAGGGGAGGGAAAGGGGTTAAGGTATCATAGGATGTTGCTGAGGGGCTGTTGTAGGATGAACGGACCAGATAAGAATCGGGCCACAGGAAGGTAGAAAAAGGTAGAAAAAGAAGAAATTCAGAGCCTGGTAAAGGTGGGTGATCATGAGGTGGATTCCTCAGCTCTCGTTGGGGCTCTTTCCATTTTTCTTCTTTTCAGCTGGGCTCTCTGCCATTGGGGTCTCTGATCCATTGGGCGGGAGGGTCCGGGTTCGGTTGGCATGAGGGGAGAAAGGACATTCGCCTCTGTGGGAGGATGTAGAGGGATGTTTAAGGATCTGGATAGATGTTCCAGGTCTCTGCAGTTCTTGTAAATAAGTTGTGTGCCGTTGTAGTTAACAATGAGGCTGAAGGGAAACCCCCAGCGGTATCGGATACCCTGCTCCCGCAAGGTGCTGGTAATAAATTTAATTTCTTTGCGCCTTTGAATTGTGAGAGGGCTAAGGTCTTGATATAGTTGAAGCGAATGTCCTTGATAAGATATAGATTGTCTCGTCCTGGCCGCTTGCCAGATGATATCTTTAGTGGTGAAGCGTAGGAATCTAACTATGACATCCCGTGGTGGTAATGGAGGTTTGGGAAGGGGGCGCAAGGCCCTGTGGGCCCTGTCTATATCCTCATTGAGTAGCGGTGGAGAAGCAGGGGAGAGGAGTTGAGAGAGGCCCACAATGTAAGTTTTAAGTTGTTCCTGGGGGACATCCTCCGGAATGCCACGGATTCTCAAATTGTTCCTTCGTCCCCGGTTGTCCAAGTCTTCCACTTTGTCCTGGAGGGACTGCACCATGGAATCTTGGATTGATATTTGTTGCGTATTGGCGCTGACCAAGTTGTTAAGAGTCTCCTGTCCCTCTTCTAAGTACTCCATTCGTGCCCCCATCTCGTTAAGGTCTCTTTTAAGGTCCCTCATTTCCTCCTTAATGAAGGACTTCAATGACTCCAGATCCGATTTAGATGGTAAGGAGGCTAGTTTCACCTGTATGGCCTGTAATGAGTCTTGATGGGAGTTTGTTAGCTCTGCTGGGACCAGAGGGCCCAATGAGTCAGGCGTGCCCCCTGATGCCATAGGTGCAGTGTCAGTGGATTGGAAAAAGGAGGACACCGACGGGGTCTGAGAGGGATTTTTAGGCGGTTTATCTAATTTCTGACCTTTTTTGGAGGTCATCGTGGGCCTCTAGACCTGAGTTGTGTGCTCTTATGCAGTTGGTCCGGTATAGTTGTTTGGGGCAAAGCAGAGGGGGGTAGAGAGAATTTGACACGTGTGTGTCAGACCCAAGGAGTTTGCAGTGAGTGTGCGGTAGCGCTGAGTAAATAAAGTTCTGCTCGGGCCTTGTCCTCTGCTGTGTGGTATCAGGTCAGGCTTATAGAATTAATGGTAAGTCAGTGAAGTAACACACTTATTTAGTGCCCCTCGTCGCCTGCCCCCCACTTAGCCAATACTCCCTCACCTCAACCCCTGGAGCAATATAGCTAGATGCGGGTAGAGCACTAAAATCACTGCAGCGCAGTAGAAATTCTCACCCCTGTCGGCAGGCCACGTGTGCGGCTAGGATCGCCGGTGAAATCTGTGGCGGTTAGTGTGTAAGGAGAATCGCCTCTCAATGAGCCAAGCGGAGCAGCGGGAAATCCCCTTAAGCCAAAGCCTCACCTCCTCTGTTAATCCCGGCGAAGCCGTGAGAGAGATCGGGAACCGTGAATGGGCAGATTGAAGATGGCGCCTCCACTAAGGTGAGTGGGGGCGATGATCCAACGGTCCTCTCCGGTCTCAGAAAACAGTAAGGGGGATTCCTTAGTGGCGGTAGTCCTGTCTGCAGTGGGTCGTGAGGCAGCGGAAGTAATACGGGGGCCTCCGGTGAGATGTGATGTACGGCTCAATGAGGCTGTTATGGCGCCAGTTTAATATGCGTTAGGCTAGTCGGGCTGTTTTCCCAGGCCACCTGCAGCAAATCAGATCGGCAAAATTGGTGACCTTATAAATAGTCAATCTCTAGAGTTAGTATTGGTCACTCAAAGTTATATCCTGATCATGTTATATATGCTAAGAGAGTAAGCAGATACGGAGCTCAGTTATTCTGCTGCCATGTTCCTGCACAGCTTGGCTCCGCCTACGTTCAAACTTTTTATGTGACTTGAAAGTTTGCGTAGAGAGTTTGGGCTGAGAAAAAAGTTGTACTAAACACACACCAAAATTTTTAATAAAGTTAAGTTTTTCCTCCTTCACTATCCACCCTCTACACTATTAACCCCTAAACCACCACTACCCCCACCACAATAAAATCCCTACTCTACTCGACCCCTAAACTGCTACAAGTCCCCCTAAAACTTCTTACTCTACTTCTTCTCTACCTCTAAACCGCCAATACCCCAAACCGCTATAAACTCTCTACTCTACTTAACCCCTAAATCGCCATTACCCCATCACAAACTACTCCATAACTTATTAACCACTAACCCCAACATAGTAAATTACGCTATTTAACCCCATAACAGCTAAACCCACAAGACTCCTAACTAGGGTGATCATATTGCCGCTTTAAAAAGGGACACATATGAAAAATACATATGTCAGGGCTGTTTAAATACATGTTTTGTATAAGAACCCTGACATATGTATTTTTTTATATGTGTCCCTTTTTAAAGCGGCAATATGGTAAGCCTACTCCTAACCGAAGACCCACTAAGTTACAAAAAAACCCCACTACAAGTACAAACATTTTTTGCCGAAAAATAAAATAAAATTACTAGTAAAAGCCCTATCCTAAAACCAAAGTCAACTTAAAAAAAAGAAAAGCTTTCTTGAATGTAAATTTAGTATGTTTTGAACCTAACCAAAATTTTAAAGGATTTTATGTGTGATACACCAACAAAAATAGTTTTTTTATATTTGTAAAAAAACATTTTTCAAAAGTACGACACATTGGAGTTATATGACAGATATGGAGCAATTGCCTTTTTTAAATTGTATTTGCTGTTTATTGCATTTTTTTGCATTATAAAACCCAGGGAAAATAATAATCAGCTGAAATATCCATTAACATTGTATATGTGTTTAACTTTTACTAACATTCAGCTGATGGGCTAAAGAACATTTTTGCATTTCTTGGGAATCACACAGGAATTTTTTCTACTATGGGAAAAATGCCTGATGCATTATAGCTTTGCTTGTGGAAAATGTAATTTGAATCAGTCCCAAGATAACTTTCTGTACCATAGGAATCAATACAAAAAAAAGTCATCCTCTGGTATAGTAATGAGTTGCAGATGTCAAACAGATGGGAATAGAAAGAAAGAAATGTTCAAAGTAAATTTGTTTTTGATCCAATTCATTTAATTTACTGTACAGCTCATGTAAGATGAGTATGCTGAGTTATTCTTGTTTCTGTAATAGACTGAAAGTTTGGGCCTAATTTATTTATTTAATTTATAAACTATATACTTTTATAGTGTAAAAATTATATTCTGTATTTGATTAGTGACCCTGAAACTGTATGGACCTGATGATCTGGCTCAATTATCTAAAACGTCTCATCAGTACTAGCTTTTTATCTATCTATGCAGGGTTTAGGATGTGAAGGAGAAACACATGCATTGCAATAAAATTCTCAGAAACACCCCCAAAGATTTTGGGGCCGATTTATTAAGGGCCTTAACTCTCACTGGAAACAGGTGTTAAAAAGCAGCGGTCTTGATCGGGTTGATTGACAACCCCTGCTAGCGGCCGATTGGTCGCGAATCTGCAGGGGGCGGCATTGCACAAGCAGTTCACTAGAACTGCTTGTGCAATGTTAAATGCTACAGCGTATTATGTCTGCCAGACATTGAAAAATCAGCCCCTTAGGGTTTATGTCCCTTTAACATTCAACCAATGCAGTGATGTCGGGCGGACTGTTGGTAAATTGGCTCCTTTGTGTGCTTTTTCTCCTAGCCTACACATTTCTCAATCATCCGGCACTATGTGTTTAAATTCCACAAAGTGGTTAAATTCATAGTTAAAATTTAGTGGTATTTTATGTGTTAACCTCTTTGTGGGGGTTAAACACATATTAGCAGATTACAAGTAGCGCACGGGTTTGCACAAGCATTACAAGTTGAAAGTAAAATGTTTGCATGCAAGGGAAACCCAATGCGCGAAAACTTCAGGACTTTGGATATTGCAACCGTTCTATCGCATTCGCCCCGTAGACTTAAATGGAGTACTTTATGAAAAAAAAAACTATACTTATCGCTCGTGTGCTAACCTGACAATACGTTAGACCAAGTGTGGTCAACCCAATGTGAGTTATTCATATTTCACATTCCAATTTTTTCACATAGAAGAAAATATTCTTTTTATTTTTAAATATATATTTCTATATATCTAGTTAAAGTGAAAGTACTTCATGGAGAAAGCTCCTTTATTTGTTTCATGCGATCGCCGCTCTGAGTTGCTAAGTCAGCCCACGCCAGATTGCTGTTTTGCTAAGTGGTGACGATTTCACCTTTTAGCAAATAGTGTGCGGGAAATCCGGTGCCCAAAGGCGCCAAGCCGGATTTACCGCATGGCTATTGGCTAAAAAATTACAAATTACAATAGTTTGGTATCTCCTTTCTTTAGTAGACAAACTTTATTGTTGTTCCTCCTCTTTCTACCCCTTCTCCTCCTACCTATCCCATAGTGTCCCACTGAAAATTTGTCATTGTTCTAGTACCTGTTCCTTCACCATCTTAGTCTGATGCATCTGTACCTGAATTGTAAGATCCCTTTTTAGCCTATAGTCCTCCTGATCCCTGTGCAATTTACGGCACTTTCTAGATTTAATTTCAATTTGTAATTTTGAGATAATATTCTTAGTCTCATCATTCAATTTATTGAAATTGGGATCAGTTTCAAAATAATTAACTGCTGATATCGCCCCTTCTACTTCAAGTTTCTGGCAAACCTTCCCTCCTATGTGAAGGACACAGGTGATCTGTTAAAAAAGCTTGATGGAATAACTGTGTCTGAAGACACTTTACTAGTGTCTTTAGATGTGGAAAGCCTTTATTCCTCTATACCATATAACATTGGTGTAGGAGCTATAAGGTCTTTTTTGGAAACAAGAGGCCCCAATTTTGACAAACACACTGACTTTGTCTGTGAGTTAGTTGAATTTATATAAAAAAACAACATATTCTCTTTTGATGGTGGAATTTACAGGCAGGTGAGGGGAACTGCAATGGGGGCGCTATGTGCCCCCACATATGCATGTCTCCACCTGGGGGCCTGGGAACATGACATTTTTAATACATTTAGTGAGGTCTATGAAGTATCAGTCCTATTATGGATATGTGGACAACATCCTACTATTGCAGGATGGTCCTATGGATAGCTTAAAAAACTTTATAAGTAATCTAAATGTAAATAATAAGAACATTTTTCTAACCAGTGAAACTGACACCAAAGAATTAACATTCTTGGACATAAAAAATAAAGAAGGAAGGAATATCTATAGTTACAGAAAATCATAGAAAAATGAATGCTACCAATAGTATATTGGAAGCCAGTAGTGCTCATCCCCAATCTCTGATAAAAGGTATCCCAGTCGGCCAGTTTCTTAGACTAAGGCATAATTGCTCATCCCTAAATAAATTTGATGAACATGCAGTACCTATGATGGATAGGTTCCGCAAAAGAGGATATTCCAATAAGTGTGTTAGGAATAATCTTCTCTACCATAGCAAACCAAAGGACAATACTAGACAAATAAGGTTTATTACAACATACAATAATCAATGAAAGTATAAGTCTGGTATGGCTCTGGATATAATACACACCAAAGTAATAGAGTTATTGAATGCTTGTATCGAGTAGCTCCATAACTAAGTAAGTGCGGCTAAACCGCTCCACCTAATGATTAAACTAATCAGTAATAGAAAGTAGCCTAAGGCAATATAAAAACACAGGAGCTCCTAGGACTCCTCACCAGTACCCTAGCATCCCTAACATGTTTTGCCGTAACCGGCTTTGTCAAAGGTTGCCTTAGGCTACTTCCTATTACTGGCTCAAAGAGAAAAGGGGCGCCTCATAGTAAAATCCGTGAGATATACGGTCAAACAAGTATTGAAATAAAACTCACAATTTGTAGTGGCACTTGTGAAAACAGGTGCAAACGAGCAGGCTGACGCTTGCAGTAGTCAGCTTACTAGATACTTTCCCAGTATCAAAGCAGAACCGGAGCCTTTGCCTCCAAGAAAGAAACAATATCCAGACTAGACAAAGGCATATTTAAACTTTCTACTCACATATTATCTGTAGATGAAAAAAGGGTTCTCAAAAGGGGATTATCTTTTTGCCCCCCAATCACCACAACATGTTTAACATTTTCGTAGACATCAATAGATTCACTAGGAAACTTGCTTTACAAAAATATTTTGCAGAAAAAAATCTCAAAACTATGCAAATTGAACCCTCACTCACACAGGTTATTACTTTTGATCCGATGATTCCAAATTCAGGAGATACAATGATAGATATGGACAATCTCACAACACATTTACACAGTGATTACATACAGTACATACAGGGATGAAGAACAAATCCAACTTTAATCCCCCCAGTAATTCAAATAATTATATTGAACTGTATTAAAATGTAGTCATCGAAGATCAAGACAAAATTGCTAAATTGCATATATTTCACACCAGTCTGGCCTGTGCATTGCACTGGCCTGTGCATTGCTATAACAACATATGTTCACATTTTTAAAGTGAACATTTTATATGTGAGGCACTAGCAATAGAATTATACGAGAACTGCACTTACTACTCAGCACAGTGCTGCTTATTAAGACAACATGCTGCCTATTGACATCTGCTGAAGAATTGCACACTACATCAAGCTAACCCTATTCTCTCTCCTCTTCTTTCAGGTACGTGAATAGAGACCCTGTCAATCTGCAACTATTCACTGCACTCATGGTGTTTTTTACTCTCCTGTAACTCTCTTCTGGTACGTGAATAGAGACCCTGTCATTCTGCAACTATTCACTGCACTCATGGTGTTTTTTACTCTCCTGTAACGCTCTTCTGGTATGTGAATAGAGACCTTGTCAATCTGCAACTATTCACTGCACTCATGGTGTTTTTTACTCTCCTGTAACTCTCTTCTGGTACGTGAATAGAGACCTTGTCAATCTGCAACTATTCACTGCACTCTGGTGTTTTTTACTCTCCTGTAACTCTCTTCTGGTACGTGAATAGAGACCCTGTCAATCTGCAACTATTTACTGCACTCTGGTGTTTTTTACTCTCCTGTAACTCTCTTCTGGTATGTGAATAGAGACCCTGTCAATCTGCAACTATTCACTGCACTCTGGTGTTTTTTGCTCTCCTGTAACTCTCTTCTGGTACGTGAATAGAGACCCTGTCAATCTGCAACTATTCACTGCACTCTGGTGTTATTTACTCTCCTGTAACTCTCTTCTGGTATGTGAATAGAGACCCTGTCAATCTGCAACTATTCACTGCACTCTGGTGTTTTTTACTCTCCTGTAACTCTCTTCTGGTACGTGAATAGAGACCCTGTCAATCTGCAACTATTCACTGCACTCTGGTGTTTTTTACTCTCCTGTAACTCTCTTCTGGTACATGAATATTTACATAGAGCAAATGATTTTAGTTTGTAAATTTAGTCCTACATCTGTTGTACTGTTATCCAATGTCTTATTTCTAATGTTCATTTAATTGCCATGTGATGTTCAATCCTTATCAATACCTGCTATTATTCTAAAATGTATAGCTGTCTTATTCCATAGTTTTAACCTCCCCCAAATTTTATTGTCTGTTTACTTAACATCTCACCCTGACCAGACCAGAATCTAACTTTCCAATTGGCCTTTCCAATTGTCTTTGATTAGCAATCAACTAAATTTAGTGGACTCAGCTGACTGCACTGCCTGCATATATTTCACACTAGTCTGGCCTGTGCATTGCACTGGCCTGTGCATTGCTATAACAACATATGTTCACATTTTTAAAGTGAACATTTTATAAGTGAGGCACTAGCAATAGAATTATACAAGAATTAAGTGAACATTTTATAAGTGAGGCACTAGCAATAGAATTATACAAGAATTAAGTGAACATTTTATAAGTGAGGCACTAGCAATAGAATTATACAAGAATTGAACAAGGATTGGGCAAGGGGCAAGAAAAAGGCAGGTACTTTTGTAATATTATGTTTGAAATACCTTACTGTTTTGTTATGCAATTGCTACTGTAATACTGTGCCTTATGTGTTTAACTGGTTCCCTCTTTTGTAAAAATGCCTAATATCTTCTTATTCCTTTTTGCTGCCTTCTGTCTCTATAACAAACTACATTATTCAATTACTCCTTCTCCCTCTCCACCTGCACTGTTCATTAGCCCATCTCTCTTAAACTCACCTTACTTTTGTACTCATGAACTTTACCTATTCCTAAACACTCTCTCCCCCCTGCACCTTGTCTCAAAAGCAGTCTCCCTACTGCAAATCTGTATCTCATCTCATGTCACTCTCCCTCTTGCTTTTACTAACTGCTGGTGACATCTACCCTAATCCTGGTCCCCAACAACTGCCTAGCCGTGCACATCCATGTATACCGTCCCACAGACTCAAAAAACAAAACTCAGACAACCATACTTACATTCCTCTTGCATCAAAAGCCACTTCCCCTTTCACTTGTGCACTTTGGAACTCTTGCTCTGTTTGCAACAAACTCACTTCTATACATGACCTCTTTATCTCCCACTCCCTCAACCTTCTGGCCCTAACAGAAACCTGGCTCTCTCCCCTAGACACAGCATCCACTGCTGCTCTGTCACATGGTGGTCTCCACTTCAGCCACACTCCTAGGTCTGGCAATAGACAAGGAGGTGGTGTAGGTATTTTACTTTCCTCTCGTTGCACCTTTCAACAAATAAATCCCATCTCTTCCCTCACATTTTCCTAATTCGAAACCCACATGATTCGCTTATTCTCTCCTCTTTCTATACGTGTTGTAGTCATATACCGTCCTCCTGGCTCCTCAACTCAATTTCTAGATCACTTGGCTGCCTGGCTACCTTATTTCCTTTCCTCAGACACCCCTTCCCTCATTCTTGGTGACTTCAACATCCCTCTTGACAATCTCACTGCCTCCTCTGCAAAACAACTTCTGCAACTCACTTCCTCTTTTGGTTTGTCACAGTGGACTGATTCTACCACTCACAAAGATGGTCACTCTCTTGACCTGATCTTTAGCTATCGATGCACCCTCTCAAACTTCACAAACTCCCCCTTTCCTCTTTCTGACCACCATCTCCTTACTTGCAACATATCATCCCTCCCTACAACTCTCCCTTCTTCTGCTCCTCACACTAAACTTCACAGAAGTATTATGTCATTAGATCAACAACAGCTTTCTAATTCCCTCAAACCTCTCCTCTCATCCTTCTCCTCTTTTTCATGCCCTGACCAATCTATCTGCCACTATAATTCCACCCTTACATCCGTCCTTGACAATCTTGCCCCTCTTACCATAGCTCGGAAATCAAACACTCATCCTCAGCCCTGGCATACTCCTCTGACATGATACCTACGCAAATGTTCCCGTACTGCTGAGCGGCACTGGAGAAAATCTAGTAGTTCAGCTGATTTTAAACATTACAAATGTATCTTGAACTCCTACTACTCTGCCCTTAATTTCCATAAGCAACACTATTTCTCTACTTTTATCTCTAATCTTTCTTCAAACCCAAAACGTTTGTTCTCCACTTTCAATACTCTCCTCCTAATACAACTTCTCTGTCAGCTCAAGACTTTGCCAACCACTTCAATAAAAAAAATCGACTCCATCAGAAGTGAAATCAGCTCTCAACATAATTCCATTCTCTCACCCCCTCAAATGCTCTCAATCAACCACAACCCACATAACCATAAACTTAGCTCATTCTCCCCTGTTACTGAGGAAGAAGTTTTGGCACTTATACTGTGCTCTCACCTCACTACCTGTCCCCTTGACCCTATCCCCTCACAGCTACTCCCCTCCCTCTCTGCCACCCTTACCTCTATACTCACACACACTTTCAACCTCTCTCTCAGCACCGGTATATTTCCCTCATCGCTGAAACATGCACTGGTCCTCAAAAAACCTTCCCTTGATCCTACCTCCCCATCAAACTACCACCGTATTTCCCTCCTCCCTCTTGCATCAAAGCTTCTCGAAAAACTAGCTTATGCACGCCTATCCCATTTCCTTACAATAAACTCCCTCCTTGACCCATTGCAATCTGGATTTCGTCCCCATCACTCCACAGAGACAGCAATTGTTAAGGTTACCAACGACCTACTTACAGAAAAATCAAAAGGCCACTTCTCTCTGCTTATCCTCCTTGATCTGTCCGCAGCCTTTGACACTGTTGACCACCCTCTCTTGCTCCAAACCTGTCATGTTCACAGCTATTCATCTGCTATTCTATGCAGTTATTGTATTAACTCACTTGCAAATAGTACTGTTTCTTTAATAGTCTGACATCCAGCCTATAAAAGGCCTCCTCCCACACTACTCTTTGCTTGGTATTGGATTGTAGTTTGCATTGTCTGCACTCCTTCCCAGCCTCCTTTGAAGCATCCTCAGAACTCTCTGTTCAGCTACGGAACTCTAAGCCGCTTGTCAGCTGTTTCACTAATCCCGGAAGTATCAGAGCGGTGACGTCACACGCGAACCTTTGCCGCATCTCGTGGACTGAGTCTGTTTGCTCGCACTAAGTTCTTTCTCCTGCAGTTAAGCTTTAACTGCCCAGGTACCTCATTCAGCCACTTACCTGTTATATGTTTCAGCAATATACACTTAATACATTATATTACACTGTGATCGATCTACTCAGTGTCATACTAATTACACCTCAGTTGTTATATTTTTCTCTGTGTTAACACCTTTTTCATTGGTGACTTGTGCTTATGCTGCTGCATTTATTCAGTGATTTATTCACATGTGGCAGCTATAGAATATCCACAGCATCCTTCACCAACTATTAAACTGCATTGATTAACTGTGGGTTCTCACATTACATATATTGTAATTGATGTTACCACCCAAATAACAATCTCTGCAAACACACTTACTACAATTACATTTATCTCAGCAGCTGTGGTTCACTTAGTTACTCACTTTCATTTCAGACATCACAGAATACCAAGCCTGATTAAAAACATGGATCCAGCTGAGATCACTACACAGATTCAGACACTCACTCATAAGGTGGATTTGCTGACAGATGGGCTGAATACTTTAAAACAAGAAAATAATGCTCTTAAAGCTTATATAAAGGACTTTGTAGAAACAAAATCACGTTTCCAGGAACCTCAAGTTAGTTTACCTGACGTTTTTACAGGTGACAGGAAAATGTTTAGGGATTTCAAAAATGCCTGTTTGTTGCTTTTTACTTTAAAGCCCTATACTTATCCCACAGACAGAATCAAAGTTATGACTGCTATTTCCTACTTAAGAGCTGAGCCTAGAAGTTGGGCAAATAATTTCCTAGAAAGCAATGATGATATCCTCAATTCTCTGGATTCTTTCTTCCCTGCTTTAGCTCAACTGTATGATGACCCATACAAGCAGTTGACGGCTGAAACAGCTATGAGATCTTTAAAGCAGAGGAGAAGGGATGTGGAGGATTATATAGTGGATTTTAAAAAATGGGCAAAAGACACACAATGGAACAATTTAGCATTAAGAAACCAGTTCCGGCTGGGATTTTCAGATGCTATAAAGGATGAACTCTGTCGCTCAGATCTTCCACCAACCTTGGAAGAGTTGATAGATTTAAGTATTAGTATTGACAGGCGCCTAAGAGAGAGACAAAGTGAAAAAATTCCCCATGACAGCAGTACTAGAAAATCACCATCCACAAGCTCCACCTATACTGCCCAAAAGTCTACCAGTGAGCCTATGGAGATTGGTTTTCTTAAAGGGCCATTAACCAACCAGGAGAAACTCAGAAGACGCACACAAAATTTATGTATATATTGTGCCTCTGATGAACACCTTGTACACTCCTGTCAAATCCTACAGAGACAAAAACAGGGTAAGGCTTCTCTACCATATCATTCCATTAAAGCTGCTAGTAATTCCTCTTGTTACCTTAACCTATCCCTTTCATTGCAGTGGGACCAACAACGGGCCAACGTCACAGGGATTCTTGATTCTGGTGCTTCTGCCTCATATATAGATGTGAACTTCACTAACATAAATAAAATACCACTGATTAAAAAAATGTCTCCTGTACCTTTAAGGGGAATTGATGGGGAGGTATTGCCATCCGGTCCGGTTATATTTGAAACCATTCCACTTCTAGTCTCCACCCTAGACCACCATAGGGAATACATAACATTTGATGTAATTACTTCCCCTGCCTTTCCTGTAATCCTAGGTTTACAATGGTTACGCATACATGACCCCCACATATCTTGGTCCACACTTAGTTTACAGTTCACTTCAAAGTACTGCACTACTACCTGTTTCCCTACTCTACTGTTACAACCAGCTTCTTCTACTCAAGAATTTACTATTCCCCAGGAATACATGGACTTTTCGGAAGTCTTCAGTAAAAAAGAATCCGAGAATTTACCACCCCATCGCCCATATGACTGCCCAATTGAGATCTTACCAGGTGCAGTCATACCCTGCGGCCATGTATTCCCTTTATCCAAGCCAGAGTTACAACACTTAAAAACTTATCTTGATGACAATTTAAAGAAGGGGTTCATACGTCCCTCAACCTCCCCCGCAGCCGCGGGTATGTTCTTTGTCAAGAACAAGGACGGGACTTTAAGACCTATTGTGGATTATAGGCAACTGAATAAAATCACTATAAAAAAACGCTATCCCTTACCCCTCATTCCTCAATTAATAGAAAGGCTTGAAGGATCAAACATATTCACTAAGCTAGACCTAAGGGGGGCTTATAATCTCATCCGTATGAGGGCTGGGGACGAATGGCTGACGGCGTTCCGTACTCGGTATGGCCTTTACGAGTACACCGTCATGCCATTCGGCCTTTGTACCGCCCCAGCCACCTTCCAACACTTCATACATGATATATTCAGAGACATTCTGGATGTCTTCATTGTCATTTACCTGGACGACATTCTGATATTTTCAAAAACACCTTCTGAACATGTGAACCATGTCAGACAGGTACTCTCCAGACTACAAAGTCATTCCCTTTATGCAAAAGCAGAAAAATGCATATTTAACTAGCATAACATTACCTTTCTAGGTTATCAGATTTCTGAACATGGCATACAGATGGACAACACAAAAATACAAACCATACTCAATTGGCCCAAACCCACCAACAAAAAACAAGTCCAAAGTTTTCTTGGTTTTGCAAATTTTTATCGCAAGTTTATACACAACTTTGCCTCAGTTGCAAAACCGTTGACTAACCTCACAAAAGATAACACATTTCTTTGGACACAAGAAACACAATCCTCCTTTGATCTTCTAAAAAAGAAGTTCACATCAGCACCAATACTACGATATCCTAACACTCAACTACAGTTCATACTAGAGGTTGATGCTTCTGACCTGGCAATTGGAGCAGTTTTATCTCAGAGAGAACAGTTACAAAAACCACTTCATCCTGTTGCTTATTTCTCAAGATGTCTAACTATACCCGAGTCACACTACCCAGTTGGCGATAAAGAACTTCTAGCCATAAAGGTAGCCTTTGAACAGTGGAGACATCTACTCGAGGGAGCTACATACCCAACCATAGTTTACACAGATCATCGTAACCTACAATACTTGAAGTCTACCAAAACTCTTACTGCCAGACAGGTTCGTTGGAATCTTTATTTTTCTAGATTCGATTTTCTTATAACCTACAGACCCGCTGCAAAAAATCGGAAGGCAGACGCACTATCACAATTACCACCAAAAGATTGCTACACCTACTCTCCCCAGTCTGTGATACCTGAAGACAAATTTCTACTCTTTCTAATAGATTCCATTCCCTTATTGCGCCGAGAACAACAAAAGGATACAACGAAACCTCTTCATTTATTACAACTAAACTCTGATGCCCTATACCATCACCAGGGTAAATTATATGTACCTTCTTCCATAAGAGCAACTCTGTTGCATTCTGCACACGATTCTCGATTAGCTGGCCAAGGTGGCATTGTTAAAACGCAGGAGATGATAAAAAGATCATACTGGTGGCCCAACATGACCAACGACATCTCAGACTATATTAACAGCTGTTCAGTTTGTGCCACTTCAAAACGAACAAAACAGTCACCCTATGGATTGTTGCTACCAATTTCTACACCCAACAGACCATGGCTTGATATCGCAATGGACTACATTGTTGACCTACCCAGATCTTCTAATAACACCACCATAATAGTGGTTGTAGATTTGTTTAGTAAAATGATACATCTCATTCCATATCATAAATTACCAACAGCTGCTGAAACCATACACGTTCTCCTTACCCATGTTTTCAAGTTACATGGATTACCACAAAGGATTCTCACAGACCGCGGATCGCAATTTACCAGCACTCTTTGGGCAGAATTCTGTAAATCATTTTCGATTGAAAAAAAGCTCTCATCATCATATCATCCTCAGACCAATGGTCAAACCGAAAGGTGTAACCAATGGGTTGAACAATTTCTACGGACTTACTGTCATTACAACCAGGAATCTTGGTCAACTCTACTCCCTTACGCAGAGTTTGTCTTCAATAACACTATCCATGCCACAACTAAGCAAAAACATTCTTTGTTAACTATGGTTATCATCCATCTTTCCAACTTCTACCAGGAAACGACAACTCAGTTCATATCAGCGATTTAACCCAAACTATTGCTTCAAATTTCATCACTGTACGTAATGCAATTGAGGAAGCCAAACGGATACATAAAAAATATTATGACATGAGAAGAACCCCTGCTCCACATTACTCCCTTGGAGACCTTGTCTGGTTGTCTACCAAGAATCTGCGCATGAACACTCCGTCCAAGAAACTCTCTCCATTATATATAGGACCTTTTCCTATCATCAAAATCATCAATGACAATGCTGTGCGTATTCAACTGTCTATTAACCTCAAAATACATCCGACATTTCATGTCTCCCTCCTGAAACCATACCGGACGGTTCGGGGGGGCTCTTCCCAACAACCTCTACCGCAGGTATCTGTTGACCCTAACATCGAATATGAGGTTCACTCCATTCTAGATTCCAGAATCTACCGTGGCATCCTGCAATATCTTATAAGGTGGAAGGGGTATTCAGAAGAAGATGATTCCTGGGAACCTGCCAGTAATATCTCGGCCCCTCGACTCATTTCTCGGTTCCATCAGAGGAATCCTGATAGACCCCGTTCCTGAGCCCCGGAGTGGCTCCTTGAGGGGGGAGTCCTGTCATGTTCACAGCTATTCATCTGCTATTCTATGCAGTTATTGTATTAACGCACTTGCAAATAGTACTGTTTCTTTAATAGTCTGACATCCAGCCTATAAAAGGCCTCCTCCCACACTACTCTTTGCTTGGTATTGGATTGTAGTTTGCATTGTCTGCACTCCTTCCCAGCCTCCTTTGAAGCATCCTCAGAACTCTCTGTTCAGCTACGGAACTCTAAGCCGCTTGTCAGCTGTTTCACTAATCCCGGAAGTATCAGAGCGGTGACGTCACACGCAAACCTTTGCCGCATCTCATGGACTGAGTCTGTTTGCTCGCACTAAGTTCTTTCTCCTGCAGTTAAGCTTTAACTGCCCAGGTACCTCATTCAGCCACTTACCTGTTATATGTTTCAGCAATATACACTTAATACATTATATTACACTGTGATCGATCTACTCAATGTCATACTAATTACACCTCAGTTGTTATATTTTTCTCTGTGTTAACACCTTTTTCATTGGTGACTTGTTGTGCTTATGCTGCTGCATTTATTCAGTGATTTATTCACATGTGGCAGCTATAGAATATCCACAGCATCCTTCACCAATTATTAAACTGCATTGATTAACTGTGGGTTCTCACATTACATATATTGTAATTGATGTTACCACCCAAATAACAATCTCTGCAAACACACTTACTAAAATTACATTTATCTCAGCAGCTGTGGTTCACTTAGTTACTCACTTTCATTTCAGACATCACAAAACCCTCCAATCCTTCGGCTTATGTGACATAGCCCTCTCGTGGCTCTCTTCCTACCTGTCAAACCATACCTTTAGTGTAGCCTTCTCTGGGGCCTCCTCTGCCCCGTCACCACTTTCTGTCGGAGTACCGCAAGGCTCTGTCCTCGGTCCCCTTCTCTTCTCAATCTACACGTCATCACTAGGTTCCCTAATAAAGTCCCACGGTTTACAATATCATTTCTCCAACATTGGTGTGTCCGGTCCACGGCGTCATCCTTACTTGTGGGAAATATCTCTTCCCCAACAGGAAATGGCAAAGAGTCCCAGCAAAGCTGGCCATATAGTCCCTCCTAGGCTCCGCCCACCCCAGTCATTCTCTTTGCCGTTGCACAGACAACATCTCCACGGAGATGGTTAAGAGTATGTGGTGTTTAGTTGTAGTTTTTTATTCTACTATCAAGAGTTTGTTATTTTAAAATAGTGCTGGTATGTACTATTTACTCTGAAACAGAAAAGGATGAAGATTTCTGTTTGTGAGAGGAAGATGATTTTAGCAGACAGTAACTAAAATCGATTGCTGTTTCCACATAGGACTGTTGAGATGAAGTAACTTCAGTTGGGGGAAACAGTTAGCAGACTTTTCTGCTTAAGGTATGACTAGCCATATTTCTAACAAGACTGTGTAATGCTGGAAGGCTGTCATTTCCCCTCATGGGGACCGGTAAGCCATTTTCTTAGTTTCAAACAGAATAACAGGCTTAATATGGGCTATAAAACTGGTAGACACTTTTATGGGCTAAATCGATTGCTTTATTAGGACATTTTATTCATGTTTATGCTAATAATTCAGACTTATAAACTTGGGGAACGTTTTTTTAACGGCAGGCACTGTGTTAGACACCTTTTCCAGTCAGGGAGGGAGTTCCCAGTTGTAGGCTGAGCCTCATTTTCGCGCCATTACTGCGCAGTTGTTTTTGAGAGCAAGACATGCAGATGCATGTGTGAGGACCAGAAAGTTGTTGGAAAAGTTTCTAGAAGGCGTCATTTGCTATCGTATTCCCCTCTGGGCTTGGTAAAGTCACAGCAAAGGCTGTAGCTGGGACTGTATAGGGGTTAAATTTGTAAACGGTTCCGGTTCCGTTATTTTAAGGGTTAAAGCTCTGAAAATTGGTATGCAATACTCTTAAGGCTTTAAGACACTGTGGTGAAATTTTGGTAAATTTTGAACAATTCCTTCATACTTTTTCACATATTCAGTAATAAAGTGTGCTCTGTTTAAAATTTAAAGAGACAGTAACGGTTTTGTTTTAAAACATTTTTTGTGCTTTATTGACAAGTTTAAGCCTGTTTAACATGTCTGTGCCTTCGGATAAGCTATGTTCTATATGTGTGAAAGCCAATGTGTCTCCCCACTCAAAATTGTGTGATAATTGTGCCATAGCGTCCAAACAAAGTAAGGACAGTACTGCCACAGATAATGAAATTGCCCAAGATGATTCCTCAGATGAGGGGAGTAGACATGATACTACATCATCCCCTACTGTGTCTACACCAGTTTTGCCCACGCAGGAGGCCCCTAGTACATCTAGCGCGCCAATGCTTATTACCATGCAACAATTGACGGCTGTAATGGATAACTCCATAGCAAATATTTTATCCAAAATGCCTGCATATCAGAGAAAGCGCGATTGCTCTGTTTTAAACACTGAAGAGCAGGAGGGCGCTGATGATAATTGTTCTGTCATACCCTCACACCAATCTGAAGTGGCCATGAGGGGGGTTTTGTCAGATGGGGAAATTTCAGATTCAGGAAAAATTTCTCAACAAGCTGAACCTGATGTTGTGACATTTAAATTTAAATTAGAACATCTCCGCACACTGCCTAAGGAGGTGTTATCTACTCTGGATGATTGTGACAACTTGGTCATTCCAGAGAAATTATGCAAGATGGACAAGTTTCTAGAGGTTCCGGTGCACCCCGACGCTTTTCCTATACCCAAGCGGGTGGCGGACATAGTGAATAAGGAGTGGGAGAAGCCCGGCATACCTTTTGTTCCCCCACCTATATTTAAGAAATTATTTCCTATGGTCGAACCCAGAAAGGACTTATGGCAGACAGTCCCTAAGGTCGAGGGGGCAGTTTCTACTCTAAACAAGCGCACTACTATCCCTATCGAGGATAGTTGTGCTTTCAAAGATCCTATGGATAAAAAATTGGAAGGTTTGCTTAAAAATATTTTTGTACAGCAGGGCTACCTTCTACAACCCATTTCGGGCATTGTTCCTGTCACTACAGCAGCGTGGTTCTGGTTCGAGGAACTAGAAAAGTCGCTCAGTAGAGAGACTCCGTATGAGGAGGTTATGGACAGAGTTCACGCACTTAAGTTGGCTAACTCTTTTATTTTAGATGCCGCTTTGCAATTAGCTAGATTAGCGGCGAAAAATTCAGGGTTTGCAATTGAGGCGCGCAGAGCGCTTTGGCTAAAGTCTTGGTCAGCGGATGTATCATCCAAGACAAAATTGCTTAACATCCCTTTCAAAGGTAAAACTCTCTTTGGGCCAGAATTGAAAGAGATTATCTCAGACATTACTGGGGGAAAGGGCCACGCCCTTCCACAAGATAGGCCTTTCAAGGCCAAGAATAAGTCTAATTTTCGTTCCTTTCGCAATTTCAGGAACGGACCGGCCTCTAATTCTGCATCCTCTAAGCAAGAGGGTAATGCCTCACAGCCCAAACCAGCCTGGAAACCTATGCAAGGCTGGAACAAGGGTAAGCAGGCCAAGAAGCCTGCTGCTGCTAACAAAACAGCATGAAGGAGTAGCCCCCGATCCGGGACCGGATCTAGTAGGGGGCAGACTCTCTCTCTTTGCTCAGGCTTGGGCAAGAGATGTTCAGGATCCCTGGGCACTAGAAATAGTTTCTCAGGGCTATCTTCTGGAATTCAAGGAACTACCCCCAAGGGGAAGGTTCCACATGTCTCACTTATCCTTAAACCAAATAAAGAGACAGGCGTTCTTACATTGTGTAGAAGACCTGTTAAAGATGGGAGTGATACACCCTGTTCCAATGACGGAACAAGGAATGGGATTTTACTCAAATCTGTTCGTAGTTCCCAAAAAAGAGGGAACCTTCAGACCAATTCTGGATTTAAAGATCCTAAACAAATTTCTCAGGGTACCATCGTTCAAAATGGAAACCATTCGAACGATTCTACCCACTATCCAGGAAGGTCAATTTATGACTACCGTGGATCTAAAGGATGCGTACCTACATATTCCTATCCACAAAGAACATCATCAGTTCCTAAGGTTCGCCTTTCTGGACAAACATTACCAGTTTGTGGCCCTCCCATTCGGGTTAGCCACTGCTCCAAGGATTTTCACAAAGATACTCGGGTCCCTTCTAGCGGTTCTAAGACCAAGGGGCATTGCAGTAGTACCGTACTTGGATGACATTCTAATACAAGTGTCGTCCCTTTCAAAAGCAAAGGCTTATACAGACATCGTTCTGGCCTTTCTCAGATCTCACGGATGGAAGGTGAACATAGAAAAGAGTTCTCTGTCTCCGTCAACAAGAGTTCCCTTCTTGGGAACAATAATAGATTCCTTAGAAATGAGGATTTTTCTGACAGATGTCAGAAAGTCAAAACTTCTAAGCGCTTGTCAAGTTCTTCACTCTGTTCCACGTCCTTCCATAGCTCAGTGCATGGAAGTGGTAGGGTTGATGGTTGCAGCAATGGACATAGTTCCTTTTGCACGAATTCATCTAAGACCATTACAACTGTGCATGCTCAAACAGTGGAATGGGGACTATACAGACTTGTCTCCAGTGATTCAAGTAGATCAGAAGACCAGAGAGTCACTCCATTGGTGGCTGACCCTGGACCATCTATCCCAGGGAATGAGCTTCCGCAGACCAGAGTGGGTCATTGTCATGACCGACGCCAGTCTAGTGGGCTGGGGCGCGGTCTGGGAATCCCTGAAAGCTCAGGGACTATGGTCTCGGGAAGAGTCTCTTCTCCCGATAAACATTCTGGAACTAAGAGCGATATTCAATGCTCTCAGGGCTTGGCCTCAGCTTGCAAAGGCCAGATTCATAAGATTCCAATCAGACAACATGACGACTGTTGCGTATATCAATCATCAGGGGGGAACAAGGAGTTCCCTAGCGATGAAAGAAGTGACCAAAATAATACAATTGGCGGAGGATCACTCCTGCCATCTATCTGCGATCCACATCCCAGGTGTGGAAAACTGGGAAGCGGATTATCTGAGTCGTCAGACTTTCCATCCGGGGGAGTGGGAACTCCACCCGGAGATCTTTGCCCAGTTGACTCAATTATGGGGCATTCCAGACATGGATCTGATGGCGTCTCGTCAGAACTTCAAGGTTCCTTGTTACGGGTCCAGATCCAGGGATCCCAAGGCGACTCTAGTGGATGCACTAGTAGCACCTTGGACTTTCAACCTAGCTTATGTGTTCCCACCGTTTCCTCTCATTCTCAGGCTGGTAGCCAGGATCAAACAGGAGAGGGCCTCGGTGATCTTGATAGCTCCTGCGTGGCCACGCAGGACTTGGTATGCAGACCTGGTGAATATGTCATCGGTTCCACCATGGAAGCTACCTTTGAGACAGGACCTTCTTGTTCAGGGTCCATTCGAACATCCAAATCTGGTCTCCCTCCAGCTGACGGCTTGGAGATTGAACGCTTGATTCTATCAAAGCGTGGGTTTTCAGATTCTGTGATAGATACTCTGGTTCAGGCCAGAAAACTGGTAACTAGAAAGATTTACCATAAAATATGGAAAAGATATATCTGTTGGTGTGAATCCAAGGGATTCCCATGGAATAAGATAAAAATTCCTAAGATTCTTTCCTTTCTGCAGGAAGGTTTGGATAAAGGATTATCTGCGAGTTCTCTAAAGGGACAGATTTCTGCTTTATCTGTCTTACTACACAAACGACTGGCAGCTGTGCCAGATGTTCAAGCATTTGTTCAGGCTCTGGTCAGGATCAAGCCTGTTTACAGACCTTTGACTCCTCCCTGGAGTCTAAATCTAGTTCTTTCAGTTCTTCAAGGGGTTCCGTTTGAACCTCTACATTCCATAGATATTAAGTTATTATCTTGGAAAGTTTTGTTTTTGGTTGCTATTTCTTCTGCTAGAAGAGTTTCAGAGTTATCTGCTCTGCAGTGTACTCCGCCCTATCTGGTGTTCCATTCAGATAAGGTTGTTTTGCGTACTAAGCCTGGTTTTCTTCCAAAGGTTGTTTCCAACAAGAATATTAACCAGGAGATAGTTGTACCTTCTTTGTGTCCGAAACCAGTTTCAAAGAAGGAACGTTTGCTACACAACTTAGATGTAGTCCGTGCTCTAAAGTTCTACTTAGAAGTTACAAAAGATTTCAGACAAACATCTTCTCTGTTTGTCGTTTATTCTGGTAAAAGGAGAGGTCAAAAATCGACTTCTACCTCTCTTTCCTTTTGGCTTAAAAGCATCATCCGATTGGCTTACGAGACTGCCGGACGGCAGCCTCCTGAAAGAATCACAGCTCACTCCACTAGGGCTGTGGCTTCCACATGGGCCTTCAAGAACGAGGCTTCTGTTGATCAGATATGTAAGGCAGCGACTTGGTCTTCACTGCACACCTTTGCCAAATTTTACAAATTTGATACTTTTGCTTCTTCAGAGGCTATTTTTGGGAGAAAGGTTTTGCAAGCCGTGGTGCCTTCCGTTTAGGTAACCTGATTTGCTCCCTCCCTTCATCCGTGTCCTAAAGCTTTGGTATTGGTTCCCACAAGTAAGGATGACGCCGTGGACCGGACACACCAATGTTGGAGAAAACAGAATTTATGCTTACCTGATAAATTACTTTCTCCAACGGTGTGTCCGGTCCACGGCCCACCCTGGTTTTTTAATCAGGTCTGATGAATTATTTTCTCTAACTACAGTCACCATGGTACCATATGGTTTCTCCTATATTTTTCCTCCTGTCCGTCGGTCGAATGACTGGGGTGGGCGGAGCCTAGGAGGGACTATATGGCCAGCTTTGCTGGGACTCTTTGCCATTTCCTGTTGGGGAAGAGATATTTCCCACAAGTAAGGATGACGCCGTGGACCGGACACACCGTTGGAGAAAGTAATTTATCAGGTAAGTATAAATTCTGTTTTGTATGCCGATGACACCCAAATCTACTTCTCTGCACCAGACCTTTCTCCTTCCTTGATAACCCATGTCACTAACTGTCTTTCTCACATCTCCAACTGGATGTCCTCTCACTACCTCAAGCTAAATCTCTCCAAATCTGAGCTCCTTATTTTCCCCACTTCTACTAAACTCTCCACCCCCAATCTCTCTATAACTGTCGACAACTCCATCATTACCCCTACCCCGCATGCCCGATGTCTCGTGGTCACATTTGACTCAGATCTTTCTTTCACTCCTCACATTCAGTCATTGGCTAAAGCCTGCCGCTTCCACCTTAAAAACATCTCTAAAAATAGACACTTCCTTACACAAGACACTACTAAGATTTTAATCCACTCTCTCATTCTCTCCCGCCTCAATTGCTGCAACTCTGTCCTCTCTGGTCTCCGCACCTACCGCCTAGCTCCTTTATAATCCATAATGAATGCCTCTGCCAGACTCATCTTCCTTACACATCGCTCTTCATCTGCTGCACCTCTCTGCCAATCTCTTCACTGGCTTCCTCTTGCCTCTAGGATCAAACACAAAATTCTCATTCTGACATACAAAGCCCTCAACTGCACTGCTCCCCCCTATATCTCAGACCTTGTCTCCAGATACTCTCCCTCCCGTCCCCTTCGCTCTGCTCACGACTTCCTACTTTCCTCCTCTCTTGTCACCTCATCACACTCCCATTTACAGGACTTCTCCAGACTGGCTCCCATCTTGTGGAACTCTCTGCCTCGCTCCACAAGACTCTCCTAGTTTTAAAAGCTTCAAGTGCTCCCTAAAGACTCTATTGTTCAGGGATGCATACAACCTATGCTAACCTTTCTTTATACCAGTTCCTCTCCTCCATTGCTATCCCCTGAAACCCCTTAGCATGTAAGCCTAAGAGTCCAGCTGTTTGTTGATCACCTTCTCAAGAGCTGACTACAACAATGCAACTCTTGGCAGGGCCCTCTACCCATTTGATCCCTATAATTGTTTTGTTGTACTCTGCCTTTGTTAATAGCATTGCGGAATCTGTTGGCGCTCTACAAATAACCGATAATAATAAAATAATAATAAAACTGCAAAGAAAAAAAGCTTTTATATGAGTATTGGAGAGAAAAAAGCTTTACAAAACCTTCAAAAAAACTCAAAAAACATAATACGTGATGCTGACAAGGGTGGGGGGGATTATCATTCAAAACATTGAGGATTATTTTACAGAAGCACATAGAATCCTTGGAGATCAAGATTATTACAAAATTCTTCCTAGAGATCCAACTCCCATTTTTTTGAAAACTTACAATTCATTAATAGATAAAGGATCCCACTTAGGTATTTTAGACAAAGATGAGAAGTGTTTTTTTAAAAATCTCTGAAACCACTGTTGTACATTATTATAATTTGCCTAAAATCCACAAAAACACCCTTAACCCCCCTGGATGCTCCACCATTGTGGGCATAGGCAATCTTACATACAACCTCTCCTCATATATCGACTATTTTTTGCAAAAATTTGTCATTTCCTTACCCTCTTATATTAGGGACAGCGCAGACCTTTTGTGCAAACTGAAAGAAATAGAAAACACAGATAAAATCTATTTGGGGATCTCTTGTGATGTCAGTGCACTTTATTCTAACATCTCACACTCTTTGGGATTATTGGCCATCTCTTACTTTCTAGAGCAAGACTTATACATGCCAGCTGAGCAGAGGTCTTTTATTCTGGAAAGTATTGAATTTATTTTAAAACATAATTATTTTTTATTTCAAGATGTCTTTTATCTTCAAACTAAGGGAACGGCCATGGGAACCAAGTTCATCCCGAGTTTTGCAAACCTATTCATGTTTTTTAAAAAAAAGAAATATCTATCCATATGGACAGGGGGCAAACTTGGTTTTCTATGGCCGTTACATAGATGATCTTATTTTTGTGTGGCGAGGAGATGTGCAGTCAGCCAATAACTTTGTCACACATCTTAACAATTATAACCTAGATATATCTTTTACAGCAAATATACAAACACAAGCTATTGGATATTTGGACCTAGTTCTAAATTGGGATGACTCTACGCATTGAATCTAAAACTTTCTTTAAAACTGTGGACAGTAACAGTTATCTAGAGTACACCAGCAACCACCATCACTATCTCTTTCAGTCAATTTAGAAGGATTCGAGGAAATTGTTCCAATTTTGATACTTTTAAAGAACAAAGTAAAATCCTATACCAAAGGTTTATAGATAAAGGGTATCCCAGAGAACTTTTAAATAATGCTTTAGTGAAAACTATCAGTTTAGACAGAGAAACCATTTTAAACACGAAAACCAAAAAACAAAATTCTGATAAGGGAAATAAAACTATGTTCATCACTCAATACAATGTTAATCATAGGAAAATACATCAAACCATTAACAAACATTGGCATATTGTCAAAAGAGACCCTATTTTAAAAAACAATAGTTTATAAAAGAGCACCAACTCTCATGAATAAATTAGCACCAAGAAAAAGAGTCAAACATTTAACAAACACTCTCACAATGATTCTCGGTTTGAAAGGGACTTACAAACGCAACAAAAGAGGTTGCAATGCCTGCAAATACATCAAAGCAGGAGCTAACAATTTCACCTTCACTAGCACAGGAGAAACCTTTGAAATTTCACAATTTTTTGTTGTTGCAATTCCAAATATGTTGTTTACCTCATTGAATGCTTATGTGGCCAACAGTATGTAGGGCGCACCTCTAGAATTATCAGAACTAGATGGGGAGAACACTTCAGAAACTGTAAAAATTGGAGCAATAGGAAAATCAAGCATAGTATTCCTAATCATTGCCTCAATATCCATTCCAGTAATTTTAACATGTACAAATATTTGCTTATAGATTATATTCCCAAATCCACTGACTATAACAGACTAGTGAGACTTCGCCAGAGAGAAACTTTCTGGATTCACCGACTCAAAACCCTATTCCCTCTAGGCCTCAATGCTAACGTAGACCTGGCAGCCTTCAATTAACCTGTTTAATGTGTTTTTCCCACAGATGCTTTTTTATAGATATTCATAGATATCTATTCTGTATGCCTCTTTACATACTCCAACAGTGTAATTTTGATATATTAAAGGGACAGTCTAGTATAAATTAAACTTTCATTATTCAGATAGGACTTTTAATTTTAATCAACTTTCCAATTTACTTTTATCATCAAATTTGCTTTTTTCTTTTGGTATTCTTAGGTTAAACTAAACATAGGTAGGCTCATATGCTAATTTCTAAGCCTTTGAGGGCCGCCTCTTATCACAGGCTGTTTAAATCTCTTTTCAACACAAAGAGACAGAAAGTACACGTGGGCCATATAGATAACACTGTGTTCAGGCACAGGGGGTTATTTAAGATCTAGCACAATACAATGATAAATGCAAGACAATAGATAACAAACAGTCACAGTCATGTGATCAGGGGGCTGGAAGAAGGTTCCTAGATACAAGGTAATCACAGAGGTAAAAAGTATATTAATATAACTGTGTTGGTTATGCAAAACTGGGGAATGGGTAATAAAGGGATTATCTATCTTTTAAAACAATAACAATTCTATGGTAGATTGTCCCTTTAAGTAGTAGAAATGTACATTTTAGACATTTTGGTTGATATTACCTCTTATCTGGCCAGCTCATTGCACATCAGTGTCATTCACACTTATTTTCAATATTATTTCTTGGGACATTTATTTTTAGGACATACATCTATTTATATTGAATGTGACATTTAGTGGAGATTCAGTGGTTCATGAATATTTTTCATGATATGTTGCCATTTTACAGTAATGTTGTTTAAATTTTGAGAATATTGCATTTTTTTATCATTTTGTACCAATCTTACATTATCAGTCACTTCTGCCAAAATGTTTTTTGTAACACATTGCATTTCTGCATTTTGTCCTGCAGTCCATCAAATATCCGTATGTTTTAGCTTCCTAGTGCCGTTTTCTGTCGGCGACCGTTTTATATACTGTATATATTACTCTGGTTCTGCTTTGATACTGGGAAAGTATCCAGTAAGCTGACTACTGCAAGCGTCAGCCTGCTCGTTTGCACCTGTTTTCACAAGTGCCACTACAAATTGTGAGTTTTATTTCAATACTTGACCGTACATCTCACAGATTTCACTATGAGGAGCCCCTTTTCTCTTTGATCCAGATTCCCAAGGTGAATGGACATCGTTCTCTGAAGTGGAGCTGCCTCGCTAACACCTGACATCCACTGTTATTGATTTGGACTTTAGTTCCGATCTCATTTGAGCACTGACCATTTGGTTAGGTATTTTTTGTTTTCTATTTGAACACTTGTATTTCATGGTTTATTTGTTTGCCATATTTTTGTATTAACATAATTTGCATTTCACTAACTTTCAAACAGCATTCTTAACCTATAGTGCGCCACCTCATCTAGGGGTTCTTTATACCTTAGTTTTTCTTACTTCCTATTACTGATTATTTTAATAATTAGGTGGAGCGTTTAGCCGCACTTAGTTATGGAGCATTCAATAACTATTACTTTGGTGTGTATTATATCCAGAGCCATACCAGACTTATATTACTCATAAGACTGATACCCAATACTATAATACGCGCTATGGGTGAAACTATATGTTACAGACTATGGCCTCTATTTATCAAAGTCTGGCGGACCTGATCCGACAGTGCGGATCAGGTCCGCCAGACCTCGCTGAATACGGAGAGCAATACGCTCTCCGTATTCAGCATTGCACCAGCAGCTCACAAGAGCTGCTGGTGCAATGCCGCCCCCTGCAGAATCGTGGCCAATCGGCCGCCAGCAGTGGGGTGTCAATCAACCCGATCGTACTCGATCGGGTTGAATTGCGGCGGTCTGTCCGCCTGCTCAGAGCAGGTGGACAGGTTATGGAGCAGCGGTCTTTAGACCGCTGCTTCATAACTGGTGTTTCTGGTGATCCTGCAGGCTCGCCAGAAACACGGGACCTCAAGCTCTATCCGGAGCTTGATAGATATGCCCCAGTCTCTCTGATGTTTGCTAACACAGAGTATTTGGTAGTATACTAGTCTCATAATAGTTCCAATTTAGTGGTAACAATATTAGTTCCTTTCTTTGAATATTAAGCTTAGCCACAGAGCTCGAGCTAAACGCTCAGAGCTGTCACAATTTGCAATACTATTGGGTGTATAACAAGAACATGTTTTACTATCATATGACTGATACCTTGATATTGCTACATATGCTACGGATGCAATTATACATTAAAGTCCGTCTTTTTATTGATAAACTAACACATTATATCTGGTAGTTTACCATCCTATGATATTCTTTATTTTCCAGCTACAGTATTGGATCATATTTATTTAATTATAAGCTTACTGTTATATTTTAAGAACCCAAGCTTAACACTGATTGTTGTCACCAGTGTGTAATACTATCCATATTAGGAACGTATGTTGCTACAGACTACACATCAGAATTGACTATAATAAGTCAAACTAGCTACACAGAGGTATTGCAAGTAATGTGTGAATTAGCTCCATAGCCTTAACACAACAGGCTTCTCACACCACCACTTATATGTACTTTACCTTTGAAAGTAACTAAGTGTGTTTTTAAGTGCGTATTTTCCTATTTTATTTTAAATTTATTAAAAGCTAAGTTTTAGCTATTGCACCTCATCTTCAACAACCAATTGTATATTTGAATAAATGTTGTGATACACACTCCTGTCTATACCTAGTGCTATACGTGTATTCTGTTCAGGAGTTGGTGCTTTACCACTCCTACATACCATAGTATCTAGCATAAATACACAGCACCTACAACCCATAACAATAACTTTATATATTTAGAGTATTTTATACAGGGAATTTAAGGTATATAATATATTTGTAGTGCCATTGGAACTTCCTTTCTTGTAAATTCTTGCTACGCTTGGTACCACATGCGAAGGCTGCCGGATACTTTAAGGCTTCCCGAGGTGGATACTTTGCCTGAAGGTGACTGTTGTTTTTTCCTGCAGTCTGACATCTCAATTACATAGTGATACAAGAAAAGCTGCCTATAATCCTTGAATTTTCTATCGCTGGACTGAAACACAGTGACGTAAGAGGAGAAGGAGGGCTTACTGAACGCTAACACGCTACTCGTTTGTATATGAGCTCTTGATAAAGGGAGTTCCAGAAGGGAAAAGTAAGCTGCTCCATACACGATCACGTATGCATTTCACACAAAGGCATTGTTAATGTGCCCCATATCAAAGACTATAGGCCGGTCAGACCTAGAGTGCGGAGAAAGCTGCGGTCATTTACCGGGAAGATTACTCTGGACATTAGTCTGATAGACAACAACATCATTGTTTCGCAGCAATATTGTATGGTACTAATTACATTGAGGAGACGGTATAGCCTCTAACATTTACATCATATGCCCTTTGTATATCACCTAATGTCTGCCGCATTCCTTAACTCTGTGGCAAGGATTTTCAGCTAGTATAGGTTGTGGTGGTTACACAGAACTTCTTCAAATCTGAAAGATAAATAATAAAGAATTTTTGTTTCGAAATGAAAAAGAGCGCTGAATTCCCTTTCTCTTTAAGAGGATATAGCTATCCTCTTTTGTCTTTCTATTCACATTTAGAGGCCTATTTATCAAATGTCTGTCGGACCTGATCTGACAGTGCGGATCAGGTCCGATAGACATCGCTGAATGCGGAGAGCAATACGCTCTCCGTATTCAGCATTGCACAAGCAGCTCTTGTGAGCTGCTGGTGCAACGCCGCCCCCTGCAGACTCCAGCAGGGGGGTGTCAATCAACCCGATCGTACTCGATCGGGTTGAATTGCGGCGATCTCTGTCTGCCTCCTCAGAGCAGGCGGACAGGGTTATGGAGCAGCGGTCTTTATAACTGCTGTTTCTGGCGAGTCTGAAAACTCGCCAGAAACACGGTACCCTCAAGCTCCATTCGGAGCTTGATAAATGGGCCTCTTATTGTTATATATATATAAATTTTAAATTAAAGTGAAAGTCAATCCTAGCATTTGTGAAACGCTAGCATTGAATATTGAAACAAATAAAGGGGACTTTCATTCATGAAGTATAAAAAAAAAGTTATCCTATATATAATATATTTTTTTAATGCTAATAGAGTTTAACAACTCATCACAGTTTAGGTATTTCTAAAAAATACAGCTATATGCTCTTAAAGAGAATTGAAAATTAAACCTTCGTGATTCAGATCAAATCTGCAGTTTAAAAAAAAATTCCAATTTACTTCTATTAAACAAATTTACTTCCTTCTCTCTGTATCCTTAGCTCCTTTCCATGAGAGCATACTGAGGTAGGTTCAGAAGCATGCACATGTGTCTGGAGCACTATAGTGAATCATGTCCGTCCAGCTTTGCTAAATTCACGACAGCATACACTGGTGAAAATCTTGTGCAATGCTGCCCCCTTAACATTCGCTGCCAATTGGTCGCTAGCAGGGGGTGTCAATCATCCTGTTTGTATCTGATCAGGATGATTGCAGTCAACCACCTCAGAGGCGGCTGAGGAGTTAAGGAGCAGCGGTCTTATGACCGCTGCTTTTTAATTCCTGTTTCCGGCGAGCCAGAAGGCTCGCGCGGAATAAGCAGCATCCGCTGCTTGATAAATGCACCCCATGGAGTGCAAAACTGCAAGTGGTGTAAAACACTAATAAAGTGCTTGCAAAATTCATAATGGTTCAAAGTTTGTGCTCAAATAAAGTCGTTCATTTTTTGTGCCTTGAGATAATTGTGTGACCTGCGCTCATTTCGCTAACACAAAACGGTTTATGCCAGTAAAATGTTTAGTGAAGGCACAAAAAATCATCAAAAAGTAAATATCTAAAAGTAAAAACAATTAAAAATAAAATTATTTCCCTAACTACTGCCCCATAACATGCAACTCCCTCTGCTATTAACCCCTAATCCACCAACTGTTATCAACCCCCTAAACTACCAAAATTCCTACGCTAAAACTGCCAATCATTATAAACTTTTAAACCACCATAACCCCTAACTCAAAACCTCTACCCTAAAACCCCTAATTATTAGAAGCCCCTAAACCACCACAATTGCTAATGCAAAAACTCTTCCACTATTAACAGTGTCACTCTCTGTAATGATCGGCGATCTGACTTCCTATGGTAAGGGAACACAATCAGTGCTGCCTTACCATATGAAGGCAGATGCCTTCTTCCCCAAGCTGCAGTCTCCAATGTCTAAGTTGACAGCAGGGACTGCAACATGCACCACAGTTTTGGACGTTGGTGATACATCAAGACGCTGGGCAAAGTACTGTGTGACGTAGTACCTATGTCCAATCGGCACAAAAGGTTAAGGGCTAGATTTATCAAGCCCCTGTGGCAGCAAGTTCTCACAAGAACTTGCTCGCCGCAATTTATCAAGCAGCGGTCACCAGACCGCTGCTTCCCTAACATCTTCGCCACCTCTATTGTGGCGAAATGAAATCTCCTCGGTCGAGTCCGACTGAGGAGATTGACAGCTCCTGCCCGCGCGTGATTGGCTGTGCGCGGGCAGGGGCGGGATTGCACGCGAGCGCAAAATTGCGCTCATGTGCAATGTTAATTACCTGCGGGTAATTTAGCCCCGCCACAGGCGAGCTGAGGCGTACAGGGGGCGTATACGCGCCCCTGTACGCCTCAGCATTGATAAATCTAGCCCTAAGGGTTAATAGTGGTTAGGAGGTTTTAGCAGAGGTGAAGCTTGTGATGGGGGTTGTGGTGGTTTAGGGGTTAAAGGAATACTAATCCCAACTTTTTTCTTTCAGGATTCAATTCTAATTTACTTCTATTATCAAATATTCTTCGTTTTCTTGTTATATTTATTTTAGAAAGCCGGAAAGTAAGTTTATGAGCCGGACCATTTTTGGTTCAGTACCTGGGTAGCGCTTGCTGATTGGTGGCTAAATTTAGCCACCAATCAGTAAGAGCTACCCAGGTGCTGAACCAAAAATGGGCCGGCAACTAACCTTACATTCCTGCTTTTTCAAGTAAAGATAGCAAGAGAACAAAGAACAAATGATAATTGGAGTAAAAAGTTGCTTAAAATTGCATGCTCTATCTGAATCATGAAACAAAATATTTGGGTTTAGTATCCCTTTAATTGAGGTTTCGATTTTAGCTCTTTTTTTGTTGCTGGTTTTGGTGGTTTATGGGTTAAATATGTTTACAGAAAAAAATCAGAACCTTTTTTGTTTTATTTTTTCAACTGTGTATTACTCTCTCAGAATCATGTCATTTTAAGCAAAACATTCTTACAGTATACTTTTCATGGCACGTAACCTGGAAAAAGGAGGAAGACAAGCTTAGAAGACTATAAAAGTAGTCAGTTCATTCCAAAAATGTCATTCCAGAGCCAGAGTTTAGCAAACTCAGCCAGTATTTGTAACAAGGTAATATAACACTTCACTAACTTGTTCATATATGGAACAGTGATGAGTAACAACAGATTTTTGTATCTTTTACTTGACATACCATATTCTATATACACACACATCACAAAGACATGATTGTTACAAAACATGTAGTTTAAGTCTTTGAACTAGGTATTTAGAAAATCTAAAATTGGTCTTAAGTGCAGATTAAAGTATTTTGAGGTGCAAAACAAGGGAAGAGTGGAAACTCCAGGATATAGAGCGCGTTTATCATAATTCTAAAGACTTTGATCAGATGCCCATGAAATAAATTAATCATTTTCACCTAAATGCTTTGGCCAAAAGCCATTAGGAATAAGTCTGCCTAGACCAAAACAAGCTGAAAAAACACTAAAGTAAAAAAAAAAGCAAAAACAAATTCTTGACTTGTATTCAAAAACTTGAAGATACAAAAGACACCATAGCTTGAAAAAAAAAATACATGTGCAAACATTCAGTAACAGTAATTCCTTATTTTCATAAGTTCTGTGAGAGTCTAATTCACATTTGCAGCAATACCAAACACAGAGCCAGAGGCAAATATCTAGTGAATTATTTAATGAGTTTAAACTTTTAAAGTATTTTAAATAGTATCTTAACAATGTATGTTAATAATATAGCTCAGATTAAAGCATTGGGTGTTCCTAATTACCACTGGATTCCCTTTGTAACCTGTCTGATTTCTGCAAAGACACAACCCAAATCAATTTCCATCTTAAAAAGTTACAAGTTTAAACTATAACACAAAAAAGTTTAAAACGTAAAATACATCACTTGTAATGTTTAGGCCATGAAATATTTAAAAGGATATGAAACCCATTTTTTTTTTCTTTCATGATTCAGATAGATCATGCCATTTTAAACAACTTTCTAATTTACTCATATTATTAATTTGTCTTTGTTCTCTTTGTATCTTTATTTAAAAAGCAGGAATGTAAGCTTAGAAGCTGGTGATTCAGCACCTGGGTAGAGCTTACTGATTGTTGGCTAAATGTAGCCACCAATTAGCAAGCATTACCCAGGGTTTCTGAACCAAAAATGGGCCGGCTCCTAAGCTTACATTGCTACTTTTTCAAATAAAGATACAAAGAGAACTAAAACATTTTTTGATAATAGGAGTAAACTAGAAAGTTGCTTAAAATTACATGCTCTATTTGAATCATGAAAGAAAAAAAATTGGGTTTCATATCCTTTAAAGGGACATAAAAGTACAAAAATAAAATACTTTAAAGGAAGACATTTCTGTTGTGTTGCTGTAAAATAGCATAGCAGTCAAGTCTAAGGGGCCTATTTATCATATGTCTGTCGGACCTTATCCAACACTGCGGATCAGGTCCGACAGACATCGCTGAATGCGGAGAGCAATACGCTCTCCGTATTCAGCATTGCACCAGCAGCTCTCAAGAGCTGCTGGTGCAACGCTGCCCCCTGCAGACTCGCGGCGAATCGGCCACCAGCAGGGGGTGTCAATCAACCCGATTGTACTCGATCGGGTTGATTTCCGGCGATTCCTCTCCGCCTCATCAGAGCAGGTGGACATGGTCTTAGACCGCTGCTCCATAACTTGTGTTTCTGGCGAGTCTGAAGACTCGCCAGAAACACGGTCCTTCAAGCTCCATTCGGAGCTTGATAGATAGGCCCCTAAATGTTTTTTAAAACAAATTAACACCCTTTTTACTGCGTTTGTTTGTCAATAGCCAAACTCCACTCACCATTTTCCTTATTTGGAGGAGCCGATCTGGGCTTTAGTCAGCAGACAAAGAGGTTATAATGTAAATATAAAATGCATTATTTTCTTGTTGTTATCAGTTAAAGCCAATTAAGGACAGATGTGTAGCAGGGTTAGCCTTGATAAGTCAACATGATGTATTTCTGAGAATTCAAAAATCTATTTTCAGGGCTAAATTACAAAAAAAAAATGATGTAAAATAAATAATGAAAGTATATTATAAAGCTGTTTCAATATACATAACAAAACATTTAATAATAAATCTATAGGTGTTTACTGTCCCTTTTAACCCTATACAACAAAGCCCATAGCACCCAAAGCCCCTCCTAAATTAAACTTCCTTGCACCTATGAAATAGATGGAGGGCTTAAGTCTGACATTGAGTGCTTTTACTTCAATTCTAATTGAGGGGGGGGGGGGTAGAGCTTTTAAGGGTTAATTGGGAAGGATGTCTGGATTGTTTGGTGTTGATCTTTGGTAAGGAGTTAGGAGTTAATTTTGGTAGGGATATCCTCTGATCCGTTGACTCTCTCAGTTGAAGTACCACAAGGCTCTGTTTTGGGTCCCTTGCTTTTCTCTCTCTATACATCCTCCCTAGGAAAACTTATATCCTCCTTTGGGTTCTAGTATCACTTATATGCTGATGATACTCAAATATATTTTTCCTGATATCTCTCCCTCTTTACTCAAGTAGGTGGTGTAGATTTGCAGCGAGAATTTAGGCGTGTTTGTATTCTCGCTTACTTTTTGAATAGCATTCCAAGCCAATATGGCTGCCTAAAGCATGAAATATTGCAGCCACAAATATTGTCCTGCAAGATTTCACGCATCGCCTGAAATGCTGCATATATATGCTGAAATGTTTCGTTTTCAATACGGCCTCCTGGTTTTGAAGTGATTTTTTCAGATAATCTCAGGTTTGCTTAATTTTGAATAGGAACCTTATAAGTGTAGGTTTGTGGGTACAGGAAGAAAACCCTAAATGCAGAATTCCAAAATCCAAGCTTTGTAATTAAAGTGATGGTAAAGTTAGCTCAAACTCTATGAACTGTAGCATTCTGTGGGGCATATGTTTCAAGCTCCGAATGGAGCTTGATGCCCCATGTTTCTGGCGAGCCTGCAGACTCGCCAGAAACAGCAGTTATGAAGCAGCGGTCACAAAGACCGCTGCTCCATAACCTGTCCGCCTGCTCTGAGCAGGCGGACACACATGAGTCTGCAGGGGGCGGCGTTGCACCAGCAGCTCTTGTGAGCTGCTGGTGCAATGCTGAATACGGTGAGTATTCAGTGAGGTCTGGCGGACCTGATCCGCACTGTCTTGATAAATATGCCCCTGTGTGTCAAATAAGTATAAGTTTAAGTCATCACTTTCTATATATTATATTATTTATGAAGTTATTACCTTTAGATTCCTAACGTTACTAAATTCAACCTGTTTAAAGCAAATTTTTTTCTCCTACGATCACGTTTTCTTTTGAGCCAATTGAAATTCTGGCTCATCCGCCCTTTCATCCTTCTGCTCATGCGCTAGATACTTTTTCTACACACAGAGAAGTGCGTGCGCTCCCGTTTCACGCATGCGTAGAAATTCCACCTAAGAATCCATATTTAAGTAATCTGCTCATTACGGACTGTCGGAGAATAGCGCATGCGCATTGTTACTGAGATTCTGTGAACGCGCTTTAGAGAGGCGTGGAGAGCGGGTGGGACCGCAGAAGAAGTCACTTGTAGAAGAAGACAGAAGTAGGGCTTGGGAGGAGTTTGGAGCCGAAGGGTCAGGAATTTGTCATAAAGATTTTTATGTCAAATAGATCTTTAATTTAAAAACTTAGCGACTACCTAAGTAATAGTTTAATAAATGCTAGCTTGTCTTGATATCCCCATAACTTTACATTCACTTTAATATTTAAAAAAAAAAATAAAAAAAAAAAACATTACTATATTTCCCTGACTATAAATCACAATCTTCTCTGTCCAAACTGCTTGGGACCAAAAGACACTGACAAAGGTTTTTTTACCTGTATATAAAAATGACAGGCTTCACCTCTATTGATAGGGTGCTGCATTTATTTCAGTGGTTAGTTACATTTTAATGATTGTCAGTTAAACATTCCACAGGTGAAACTCAGGTTTCCCTTGAACAGTTATTGTAGTTGTAAATTTTGATATAGTCCAGGCTCTAAACAAAGATGCAAATCATAGAGATGGGGAAGTGGTAGACATAGACGCCACCTTTAAAAGCTTAGAGAAACTCTTAGTGTCTGAAACGAAGTACACTGCGGAGATCTAGTTTTTAAAGAAATGTTTGGAACTGAACATCATTCCAAAAGGTTTAATGATACAGAAAAACTGTTCTTTTACCATTGAAAGTGAGGAGTTTGCCAATAGATGGGATACAGCCATCAAAGATATATCGCACACATTGATGCAGATAATTATAGACTACTGAGGATATCTGTTGGTAGGTATAGACAAAAATATTAAAGAGGAGGAAAATAAGATGGAGCATATTAAAGACCTTAGCGTATTCAAAACCAAACAGGAGCAATTGTGCTCCAAGATTAAAAAGATTAAAGATGACATCATCTCCAAAAAGACCAAGAAAATCCATAGAGATTTAAACCTAGCCACTCAAAGTAAGGTAGACACCACGTTAGTGACTGAACCAAACATAGAGACTAACACACCACATACAGAGGACGAATGGACTGTAGTTGCCCCAAGGGGGAACAGAAACAGAGAAAGGAATAGAAATCCACCAAACCAATGGGGACAAAACAACAACAGCAATCATCATTCTATTTCCCACAATCAGAATAACAATACATTCTATGAAAGAAATCTCCAAGACCCAAGAGACAGAAACTATAGAGGCCCTTATCAATCTAGGAGCTATAACAATAGGAGCTATAACTATAGGAACCAGAGAGAATACCTTAGACCTAGAGAAGCAGATGACTGGGGTCAGACACAACAACCATACTTTAGATCACCTCAGTTTAGAAATCACCAACATTATCATAGAAACTCCTATTAAGGATATGATAATCATTTCAGACAAGGAGATCATTAGGGAACATACCATTACACACAAATAAGAGGAGAAGATTTCAGGGGTAGGTCACCTACCACCTACAATAACCTACAACGTAATAGATTTCCCTCTTATGAGGGAAGAGACACTTATCAAAATAGAGATCACTATGGTTACCAAAACAGACAAAAACACATGTACCCAAAAGTACATTTTCAACAGAGTTACCACCGTAGAGACACGTACAATAACAGACCCAGAAACAATTGGGTCGATACTCCTACACCAACCACAAACAGATTTGAAAATTTAAGACAAAATGAGGATCTAAATAGCCCTACCCCCCCAGTCCTGAGGAACACAAACACTCAACCATCAGGCACTACAACAGACCATGATAATCTACATTTTTTAGGGGAAGGCACTGCGACAATCATAGACAGAAACAAACAGTCAAAGAGAAAAAACAGAACACAAGATGTAGAAGAGTCCCCAATCCCAAGTCAAAAAAGAAAACCCATAGAGGCAGAAGAGCAGGCTCAAGGATAAAAAAGAAGTCTCTAATAACACCACAGGTACATACCACATGTGATAGTGAAACAAATGCTACACCCTCTACAAGCTACCTTGCCAATAATCATACGAATGATTCAAAGAGCAGAGGGATATACAATTTGAGTAATACAATCCTGAGTGAGAAAGATAATGAAGTATTGACCTTAGGTCTATCGTATGCTCCATCAAGAGGACTGGACAGATTCCAGACCTATACACACGTCAAACAATTGGTGAGGAAACTCAACCTTAAAAGATTTTTTTGCAACTCTGCACTAGAAAAAATAAATTCACAATCCAATACAAATATAAGAGATCTTGGGAATCAGACACAAGAGAAGCCTAACTATACGGATCTCAAACCGAAGTCCACTTTCTTCCCTTCACAAAGGACCTCACATCGAAACATTTGAAAATGTAGTATGTGACGACATAAAGAAATTAAATAACAATAAAATTAAGAGATTCCATCACAATATGTCCAAGACACAAATTAATACGATCAAGAGTCTAGAAGAAAATAAGAATATCATAGTAAAACCTGCAGACAAAGGAGGGGGGATTGTCATCCTGAATAAAGAGGATTACAATAAGGAGTCAGAGAGAATTTTAGGGGATTCTGAGACCTATGAAGTTTTAAACTCAGATCCCACAAGGAGATATAAGGAAGAACTAGACTCCATACTTCTGTCAGCCAAAAGGAGAGGCATTATCAACAATCATGAATACAGGTATATATCTATGAAACATCCAAGGATACCTGTATTCTACTACCTTCCTAAAATACACAAAAGGCTGAACAAACCCCCTGGAAGGCCTATTATATCAGGCATCGGTTCAATCACTTGCAACCTCTCAGAATATATCAATAGGAGGCTTCAAAAACATGTACAAAAATTACCATCTTATCTCAAAGACTCAACGGAGGTTCTAAATTTACTTAACAGCCTGGAATGGGATGATCAATACATACTAGCAACCTGTGACGTCACCGCACTCTACACGAGTATCCCACACAAATTGGGTCTAGAAGCAGTGAAATACTTCATGGAGAAGGATAGCGAACTGAGTCAGGAACAAAGAGAGTTTGTTCTGGAAGGTATTTCCTATATCCTCAGTCATAATTACTTTAATGACAGAGGAGTGTTCTACAACCAGATATGCGGAACAGCTATGGGGACCAGGTTTGTGCCTAGCTGCGCGAATTTGTATATGGGAAAATGGGAGACGCAGACCTGGTCCTATACAAAAGATACATAGATGACATCCTAAACGAAAATTATCAATCCTTGGATTGATGGAGTGTACACCTATATAGCACTCATTCCCTAATTGATAGTGACAAAAATTGGACAAGAACTGTGTCTCCTTGGAGGAGAGTGTGCGTGGGGATGTTTATTAAAATATAACCTTTATTGGTATTCTTTTAAAAATATACGGCAACAAACACAATTGACATACAAACTTTATTAAAAACACAGGTTTGGGTCTTAATAGATTATTATCTGTTATTCACGGAGTACATTGCGTGGTTGTGTTGTGTTTCAGAAATTACTTGAGTTGGAGGTCAGGTTAATCCCAGTGATTATATAGTGATTTATTATACTTTGAGCTTATATTTGAGAAGGCTGTGGTATTGTGATATTTACTCTGTTGTTATATGAGTGATCTGTGACTCAACTTTCAAATCAAATTTTGATATTAAAGGTATTAGCGTAAATATTCCATGTTATCACCAATATTTATTATTAATGCTTGTAAAATTGCATTTCTTATGTATCTTGGTGAGACACTGCTTAATTTCCTAGTAGTTGTCTTGTTATTTCAGTATGATATTGTGGAAAATATCTGTATACTGCTGTTTTAAGTAGCCTCCTAACTATATAGATACTGAAAGTACTTGCTGTGTATAGTATAATAATTCTGGTCGGTAAGTTAATGTATTAACCCCTGTGATATCTTGGAATGTGTATTTATCAATACTTAAGTATGCACAAGCATTGTGCTTAAATCACAAGCATTGTGCTTGATATCTTAGATCGTATATTTATTAATACTTAAGTATGCACAAACATTGTGCTTGAATCATTACACAGAAATTGTATTTTTTAAATTTCTTGGAATTTTTAAAGTTGATAGTGTGTACTATACTTGTTATAACAGTAGCATATTTGAATAATTTAGTAGCTCTATTGGATCTTAGCGTTAGGATCTTACGATGTAAGAGTTATAATATTCTTGTGAGTATGCTTTAATGTTACAAGAAAGTAGCTGTTCTGGTATGAAAATTATGCGCTTAGTATGTATTAACTATTACTAAGTGGTCTTGAATAATTAAAGCATGTTGTCCTCTTAGGCCTTAGGAGTTGTTAGCGGTATTGTGGTGTGAGTTTGCTGAATATTGGCGTTTTTTTCTGTGTATTTAAATATTCGTATTCCTAACCGCTTGCTGAATGCTTGCTTTTGATACTGGTGGTTTTTTTAAAATAATACGCTAAGTACTTGCATTATTATATCTGGGCTTAATGTTTCGCCTATATAACTGTTTGCAATATTTGCAATACTTGCGATATTGTATCTATGTTGATGTATAACAATATTAACCGCTTGCAAATTCCAGGCTTAATGTATCACATGTGTCTAAGCTTAATGTATCACATATATAGCTACTTGCAGTATTTGCAATCCTTGTGATACCGTATCTATATCTGGTTTTTAATAATGTTAACCGTTTACTAAATCCTAGGCTGTACCTGTCAATTTGGCGTGGGGTACTTCGCCAAATATTGACAGTGTTGTATATATCTTTTTAAAGCTCCTTAAATCTGGCCGTTGGCCAGTTCTAGGCTTCTAATATCAAATGCTCATGCTACTGAATAAACTCCGTTTACAAGTAAATTTACTTAATATTGTGCACAACCACAATAGTTATATATAATATAAAGACCTCTGTTCCTGCTGATTAAAAAATGCTAACTGGCATTCTACAAACAATTCCCTAACATGTTTCGCCACTAACGTGGCTTTTTCAAAGGGTACGGCGCGGCCATGCTGATGTCTATTTATTGGCTGGCACTGCTCCTCCTATTGGACGTTAAGAACCAATCAGATTGTTCCTGACGAGGAACCAATCATTGAATGTGGGACAGCCTGTGGGTGTTAAAGGCGGAATGTTATTGGGTAAGGCTGTTCCTTCATTCATTGTGTGATATAAAGATTCCGGATCTCAATGTAGTTTTGTAGTAAGAAAAATCTGCACATCTTATTCCAATGAAAGGGGGAACAAAACCCCCGGAAGAACATTGGGAAGGCAAAGATCTTCTGAAATTTCTTAAATTATTCTTTAAATAAACGTTCTCAAAAACTGTTTTTTGTGATTGTGGTCTATGTTTTTATGAATTTGAATATGCCAATGACAGATTCTATTACTGGCAGGTTATTCATGATAAATGTTAATCTTGTAATATAAAGATGGGTACAGATAAACTGGCAAAGAAGATTTTTGATTATTCATAATATAATGGGTTATACTGAAAACTTTTTAACTTGAAAGGGAAATGTAGATATCTGGCTGGATTAAGATGAGAAATATCTAGAAAAAACACTGACAGCAGTATAATTGGGGAATAATACTAATAATGTGTAAAATGAGAAATAATAAATACTGATAGTAACATTATTAAATGATTTTAAACATTTATAATAGTCTCCATTCGGCTAGTTCTTACATTTACTTTTATGTTTCCATTATTAGTGAGTTTAATGGTGAGTTTGGTCAGGAGTTGTTCTACTGCCTACTTGTAGTTTGATATGAAACGTGCTGTCAAGTGTTTCTCATATTGCACGGTGTTATGTTAATTGAGGAAAAGTACTTTGAGATAAAAGTCTTATTATGTTGACTAAATGTGAATCCAAGAGGTGATGGTGCTAACTTAAGCTGAGATACGTCCCTACAACATAAGGGATTATAAAAATGAGAATTCTAATAGAATAACTATTTGTTTCGATAAAGTGATACAGTGCCATGTGAGGTATAAGTGAAAGTGGGTGTGATGTGAGCACAAAGCAGTGCTGGTACTATCGTGATATTGATACTAAAAGAAAAAAAGAAAGGAAATTAAATAATTGTGAATAATAGATAATTAAATATCTGCTTGGTAGTGGTCATAAAGGCAGATAACGAATGTTAGGTGTCCGTGGAGAGTGATGGATATATAATCCATATTGAGTGACTGATGCATTTATAGTCTGTATGATGATATAATTTGCTTTTTCCAAAGTTATTTATAAGTTGTTTTCTCGGTTGCTGGTATTTGTCATCTTGTTTATATCTACAGGTATGAAAAGTAATTGTTATGTTCATTTAACCCATTAGGTTGTATGGAGTTAAGCAGATAAATCCATCTGCTTTCACATTGTAATAAACTTGTTTCTTTATCTCCACCTCTAATTCCTAGGTTGGTTTTATAAATACCAAAGCATAGGAGCCCTTCTGCCTTTCCTTGATGGAATTTGTAAAAATGTTGTGCTACTGATGAGATGGCTTTTTTGTTCTTTAAGTCTTTAGCTGCATTCCTGATATTGCGCACATGTTCTTGTAATCTTGTTCGTAATTTACGTGTCGTCATCCCTACATACTTTTTGGGACACTTACATTGTAAAACATAAATTACGCCGGTAGTGTTGCAATTGATGAAAGATTTGATTGGATGTTTTTTATCAAATCTGTCTGTAACTGATGTTGTTTTTTTCAGGAATTTGCAGCTGATACAATTCCCACATGGGTATGATCCATTTTGTATGCCACTGGCAGTAGTTTTCTTTTTACGAGTGTAATGGCTGGGGCTCACTAAATCTTTCAGATTTTTTGTGCGTCGATAACTGATGTCAACTTTGGATCCTAGGAATTGGTTCAAGGTATTATCTGCTTGCAAGATATGCCAGTGTTTATTGATTATTTGAATTATATCTTTGCTCTGTGTGTTATAAGTTAACACTAATCTGGTTTTGTTGTCACTAGTGCGAATCTTAGGTTTCAATAGATTCTGACGTTCTGTTTTTGTTGCTCTATCCTTTGCTTTTTTAATAAGAGATTTACTGTACCCCCTCTGGCTAAGGCGATCTGATGTTTCTTGTGCTCTTATTTTATATAAGTCTGGTTCTGAACAGTTTCTTTTGACTCGTAGAAATTCTCCTGTTGGGAGTGATTTAACTGTGCATGGTGCATGTGCACTTGTATTGTATAGAATAGTATTGGTGGCCGTTTTCTTTCTGTATAAATCAGTCCCCACCATGCTATTACTTTTTTTAAAAATTCTCAAGTCCAAAAAGGATATCTCTGTCTGGCTGTATTCATAGGTTAGTTTAATGTTTAACCTGTTTGCATTTAGGGTCTTTAGAAACATGTTCAACTTATCCTTAGGTCCTTCCCAGATAAAAAGAATGTCATCTATGTACCTTAGCCAGAGGGGGATATGTTTAGTAAATTCATCATTGTCGTCAATGAAGACAGTGTTGTGCTCCCACCAACCTAAAAATAGGTTGGCGTATGTGGGTGCACATGCTGTCCCCATGGCTGTCCCCCTTGTTTGCAGATAGAATTGGTCGTTAAAAACGAAGTAATTCTTTTTGAGTACAAATTCAAGTAATTTTAACACAAATTTATTGTGATTGTCATCTTCTTCTGTTTGTAAATTAAGGTAGTATCGAACTGCTTCCAGCCCTAATTCATGTTGGATACTGGTGTAGAGAGCCTCCACATCTGCAGTGACAAGCCAAGATGTGGGTCCTAATTGGATACCTTGTAAATGCTGAAGTGTCTCCATAGTGTCTTTTATATATGAAGGGATTTCTGTTAGAAATTCTCTTAATCGCTGGTCGATATATTTGCTTGCTTTTTCTGTCAAATTTCCATTACCAGACACTATGGGGCGACCCGGAGGATGTTTGGCATTTTTGTGTACCTTGGGGATCAAATAAAAGGTGGCTGTTTTCGGATGGTTTACAGTCAGGAATTTCTTCTCTTTTTCACTGATGATGTTATTCATTTTGGCTTGAGCAATGAGATCTTTATACTGTGTTAGAAATTGTTCCGTAGGGTTGCTCCACAGTTTTTTGTAACAAGTCTCATTGGTTAATTGTGAATTGGCTTCTTTTAGATACATCTCTCTAGGCCAGAGAACGATATTACCACCTTTGTCCGCTTGGCGGACTATAATGTCATCCCACTTTTGAATTTCGGCTAGAGCACGTTTTTCACCTTTGGTTAAATTTGTTGGAGGAGATTTGACTTGTAAATTCGATATCTCTTTACAAACGATGTTGTTGAAAATTTGTACACTTGGGCTTATGGAGGATTTAGGTATATATTTGGATTTATTGATTAGGTTATTACGCCAATTTGTACTTCCCTCTGTTTCATTTTCCTTCAGTAGATCTTCTAAATCCTGTAGTACTGTTAAATCCTCTATGGTCCATTGATTCTCTATATTTGGTTCTTGTTGATTTTTTATATCTGCATATTGTTTACGTAGTAGTAGTTTTCGCAAGAATAATTGTATATCCTTGATATTGTCAAACTTATCAAGTGATGTGCTTGGGCAAAAGGATAACCCTTTGGATAGTAGAGATAGATGGTCTTCTGACAACATTTTATTAGATAGGTTTAACACTTTCATTGTTTCAGTTTGATTTTGGAGAAAGGACTGGGGCTCCTTTTGTAAGGTTTGTTGCTGTGTCTGGTGTCTCTGACACTTCTGGTTCTTGTTGCTTTTTTGTTTGCCCCCCCTACCTCTTCTGGTGGATCTGGGTTTATGTTGATACCTTCCTCTAAAAAACCTTTCCTTTTTCTGTTTTCTGACTGAGTTGGGGCAGATTTGATAGGTCGTTCTGGGGTTGCTTCCTCTATAGGGTTATCTGATTCTTCACCCTCTGTCTCTGTGTCGCTTTGTATAATAGTTACTCTTTGGCGATTTGTAGAGATGTTAGAATTGAATTTTCTTTTCCATCTGTATACCCTGTTGTTTTGGAAGTCTTCCACATCTCTGTTTAGTTTTCCCATTTTGGTTTGTTTAATTTCTGCCTCATATCTGTCAAGTTCTTTTTGGTATTTTTTATAGGAGGTTTCAAATTCTTTAAGTGTCTCAAATTGTTTCAGTTGTTCATTTTGTATTTTTATCAACTCTTCTAATCTCTCATATTCTGCAGTGTCGTGTTTGATAAGGATATTCATTAATTTATTAGAGCACTCAGACAAAGCTTCTTCCCACTCTATAGTTAGTTCTTTTTGTTTGAATTCAAAGGCAGGGAAGAGTTGTATTCTGAGGCCTCTGGGAATTAATTTTCGTTCGATGTACTTATCAAAAAAGTGATGGTTCCACCATACTTTATCTTGCTTATAGAGATTTTTATGGAGTTCACGTAATATTTGATCCAATCTGTCTGCTGTTGGCTCTGTATTAAGAGATTGTGGTTCATTGAAAACCTCTTGGAAATCTATTAATCGTTTGTTATTTCTGGTTATTCTATCTTGTTCCAATTTGTTAGTCATATTGTTAATACTGTCTGTTTAGACTAGCGTGCTCTATTAGTTGAACCTAGCGTGCTAGGTAAAGAATTCAACAAAGGAAAAAGAGGGGGGATACTAATGGCACTGCTTGAATTTACAACTTAGGGTAGCCTAGTGATTTCTGGTTCTGTTAATATGGTATAAATATCCAACCAGATTGGTAGTATTACCTAAAAAATTGGCTGAGGTGCTGTGTACTTGTTTTGTCAAACGAAAATTATCAATCCTTGGATTGATGGAGTGTACACCTATATAGCACTCATTCCCTAATTGATAGTGACAAAAATTGGACAAGAACTGTGTCTCCTTGGAGGAGAGTGTGCGTGGGGATGTTTATTAAAATATAACCTTTATTGGTATTCTTTTAAAAATATACGGCAACAAACACAATTGACATACAAACTTTATTAAAAACACAGGTTTGGGTCTTAATAGATTATTATCTGTTATTCACGGAGTACATTGCGTGGTTGTGTTGTGTTTCAGAAATTACTTGAGTTGGAGGTCAGGTTAATCCCAGTGATTATATAGTGATTTATTATACTTTGAGCTTATATTTGAGAAGGCTGTGGTATTGTGATATTTACTCTGTTGTTATATGAGTGATCTGTGACTCAACTTTCAAATCAAATTTTGATATTAAAGGTATTAGCGTAAATATTCCATGTTATCACCAATATTTATTATTAATGCTTGTAAAATTGCATTTCTTATGTATCTTGGTGAGACACTGCTTAATTTCCTAGTAGTTGTCTTGTTATTTCAGTATGATATTGTGGAAAATATCTGTATACTGCTGTTTTAAGTAGCCTCCTAACTATATAGATACTGAAAGTACTTGCTGTGTATAGTATAATAATTCTGGTCGGTAAGTTAATGTATTAACCCCTGTGATATCTTGGAATGTGTATTTATCAATACTTAAGTATGCACAAGCATTGTGCTTAAATCACAAGCATTGTGCTTGATATCTTAGATCGTATATTTATTAATACTTAAGTATGCACAAACATTGTGCTTGAATCATTACACAGAAATTGTATTTTTTAAATTTCTTGGAATTTTTAAAGTTGATAGTGTGTACTATACTTGTTATAACAGTAGCATATTTGAATAATTTAGTAGCTCTATTGGATCTTAGCGTTAGGATCTTACGATGTAAGAGTTATAATATTCTTGTGAGTATGCTTTAATGTTACAAGAAAGTAGCTGTTCTGGTATGAAAATTATGCGCTTAGTATGTATTAACTATTACTAAGTGGTCTTGAATAATTAAAGCATGTTGTCCTCTTAGGCCTTAGGAGTTGTTAGCGGTATTGTGGTGTGAGTTTGCTGAATATTGGCGTTTTTTTCTGTGTATTTAAATATTCGTATTCCTAACCGCTTGCTGAATGCTTGCTTTTGATACTGGTGGTTTTTTTAAAATAATACGCTAAGTACTTGCATTATTATATCTGGGCTTAATGTTTCGCCTATATAACTGTTTGCAATATTTGCAATACTTGCGATATTGTATCTATGTTGATGTATAACAATATTAACCGCTTGCAAATTCCAGGCTTAATGTATCACATGTGTCTAAGCTTAATGTATCACATATATAGCTACTTGCAGTATTTGCAATCCTTGTGATACCGTATCTATATCTGGTTTTTAATAATGTTAACCGTTTACTAAATCCTAGGCTGTACCTGTCAATTTGGCGTGGGGTACTTCGCCAAATATTGACAGTGTTGTATATATCTTTTTAAAGCTCCTTAAATCTGGCATGGGATGATCAATACATACTAGCAACCTGTGACGTCACCGCACTCTACACGAGTATCCCACACAAATTGGGTCTAGAAGCAGTGAAATACTTCATGGAGAAGGATAGCGAACTGAGTCAGGAACAAAGAGAGTTTGTTCTGGAAGGTATTTCCTATATCCTCAGTCATAATTACTTTAATGACAGAGGAGTGTTCTACAACCAGATATGCGGAACAGCTATGGGGACCAGGTTTGTGCCTAGCTGCGCGAATTTGTATATGGGAAAATGGGAGACGCAGACCTGGTCCTATACAAAAGATACATAGATGACATCCTCATCATATGGAGAGGAACTGTAGAAGATCTCCAACACACTATTAGTGTGATGAACAACAACACTATGAACTTAAGTTCACATATGAGATGAGTAAGAACAACATTCATTTCTTGGATTTAAACATAACGATAAAAGAAGAAAGACTTTCAACCTCTACATACTTCAAGGATGTGGATTGTAGTAATTACATCCATCAAACTAGCTGCCATCATCATAGATGGAAATCCAACATTCCGAAAGGACAGTTAATGAGGATCAGAAAGAACTGCTCTGACACAGAGAAATGGAAAGAACAGTCAAAAATATTAAAAGAAAGATTCATAGATAGAGGATACGATGTGGAAACAATAAATGAAACAATAGAAGAAGTGGAGAAAATGGATAGAGGGTCCATGTTGAAATACAAAAACAAAGATAAGACTTTAGAAGTGGAGAATACCATACAGGTACCCTTCATCTCCGAATACAGTGAAAATAGGTTTCTAATAGAAAAAATAATAAAAAAACTGGCATTTTCTTAAAGAGGACAACATAATCGGCCGCAGTGTGCCCAGAGAGACCAGGAAGACCACAATAAAAGACCTACATGGGAAACAATTAAAAGGGTTCTTCCCATGTCTCTCATGCAAAGCTTGCAAACATGGCAAGAAAAGTCACACATTCAAATCAAATATATCGCAGGAGTCTTTTAATATGAAAGAAATGATCAGGTGTCAGGACTCAGGCATCATATATCTAATTGAATGTGGATGCTGATTACAATATGTAGGGCAAACCTCTAGGAAACTTAGAGACAGAATCCGCGAGCACCTTCTACAGATTAAGTGGGGAAAAGAAGATTTTCCACTATATAAACATTTTAAAGACACACACAAAGGTAGTAACAAAACCTTTAAGTATATGGGAATTTGTAGACCCATTAAGAATTGAAGAGGGGGGGATTTTGAAAGACAACTTTTAAAAGTAGAATCGAAGTGGATCTTTATGCTAGACTGCACCTTTCCCAAAGGTCTAAACAGCAGCACGGAAGTATTTCACCTACTATGAAAAAACACTCTACTTAAAACCTATCTCCTACTACTCTCCATAAGATATCCCATAATAATAAGATGTAAGATGGGAAGAAAGTGGATTATCCTAAACTAAAGTTCTTATCCCCGACCAATAAATCTTAAAATATATATAATTTTAAAATATATATAATTTTTTCCCAAAAGATCTCAAAAGTTTTAGAAAAGCCTTTTAATTTAAAGGATTTTATATATATATTTTTTAATATATTTTTTAGTGAATTTAACTGATTATCCCCATAATCCATTGGCACACTCCTAAATTAGCACAAAATAAATGGGACTTTAACATTCAAGCCCTCAATTCATAATACACGGTAGGGAAATTTGTTGGATTTTAAAACACAGTTATTCTTTATAATATATAATATGTTCTATCAATTGTTAAGAATATTTTAGATTGTTTTATGCCAATTACAAAATATTTGTGGTGTACAATCAAAGTGTTTGTAGAATTATAAGGTTTTTATAGATACTGTTAAAAATTCTTGGTAAGAATTGCTGCATTTATAAACATCATCCGAGTAAGGACGTATCTTACCATGTAACATTACAGACAGATATATGTATCACCTATATCTGCACTCCTTTAAAACTCACCAGATTTTCTGAGCATTAATACCATTATTATATTTTTAAACTTTTTAACAATGTTTTTTCCATTTTTATATATTTTCTAATCTTACCCACATTTTATTTATTCATTTTTTTCGTTTTAAAGATACCTGTTTTTACAATTAAACTTTGTTTTTAACCAATTACCATATATATAATCCCCTTTTTACTTATCACCAATTTACGTCATTTGGCACATGCAAGCGATTTGCTTAAACCGCCAAACACGCACGTTGCCAGACAGGAAGTGTACACACACGATACACGTCACTTCCGGTCGGCACTAATATCCGGTATCAACATCCGGTAAGCCGACGATAAGGGGGATAACATAAACACAATCGAAAGGAGTATTAGTAACATTAATATACCAATAACCAAGGCATATTATAGGAGGAGTATCTGATATAACACATTAATGGAAATATAGGGTTATTTCAGTGTGGAATTTTGGCGCAAATTTTTGGCGCGAAATTTGGGCGCAAAAATCTAAACTTCCCTATTGGCTACCCAAACACATTTAAGGGGTAGAAGCCCCCTAGCTGCTACCAGTCTTGAGAAAGGTCCCTGAGGACCGAAACACGTTGGCTATATACTGGTATTGCAGCTCAGATTACATCTGGTGAGTAGAATACTTATATTGCTATTTTTAAGGTGACTTTATTGCACTATGTTTGTTTTCTGTACACTTTTATAGGTACAAGAGGACATCTTTACTACTAATACACTTTTTAAGAAGAGGAATATCATCTTAGCATCCTTACACATTCACATCTTTAAGCTATCCACAACTATTTATTTCAAGAACATTTCATTTGGATAAAATTTTGGACTAACATAAAAATAACTTGAATATATCATAAGGATTCACCTATTTTTAATCAAAGGGACCTTTCTGGTCATTTTTTGGACATATTTTTAGGGCCCATTTTTTAGGTGTACACCTCAATCTACACTTCTTTTTTCCCACACGATTTTTATACTTTTTACATACTTTTTACATATTTTTAATTAAATTTATAATTAAAATTTTTATTTTTTCACCTTATTTTTTCACAATTTTTTTCACTAATTTTTTTCTTCTTTTTTTTCACTCAAACTGCATTTTTTGAGTAGTTTTTGAGTATTCCAACACATTTTTTATACCATTTTAAAGATTTGGATCACCACCCACCCACATTTCTGGAGATATATACACATATTCTTTTGGATCAATTAAAAAAATTTTTTCGTATAGAATTGGATAAACTGCTCTTGGACACATATGTCATCCTTTGACTATATCACCTTATAATCCCCTGGACACTCATTTTATTAATTTATTATATTTTTTGGACACCTAATTTTCTGGACATCCACTTTTGGACACCATTATCTGGACATTTAACAGGACATTCATAAAATTAGATATTCGTCCATATCAGTGATACTAATAGGATAGCATCCTTTTGTATAACTCCTAATATAGAGTTTCCATCTATGGTTTCATTGTCACCTTAACTTTTTAAATACATCGTATACTTTTTATATTTTTTATGTTTCTTTGAATAAAATAATTGTTACATTTTTATCCATATACTTTATTTTATTTTATTTTTCTTTATATATTATATATATATATATATATATATATATATATATATAATATACCACTTGTCGTGGACACCATCTTTAGCAATACAACCCCTACAAGGGGCAGTGTAGCGCTGTACTTTGGCATTTTATTTCTAATTTGATATACCGGAATCTGGTTGGGAGATTCCGCCTTTATGAGGTACAGCTTGTATGGTACTTATTGTGCCGCTGCAAGATATACACTTGCGTAAATTCATTTTTCATTTCCTCAAGGTGTGAAATAACAAATTGATAGCAGGTTGAATGTTAAAGGGACATAAACCCAACATTTTTCTTTCATGATTTAGATAGAACTTTCTATTTTAAACCACTTTAAAATGTACTTCTATTATCAAATTGTCTTTGTTTTCTAGTGATCCTTTGTTGAAAAGCAGATATTTGCACGTGTCTGCAGGACTATATGGCAGCAGTTTGGCGAAAATGTTATACATTAGCAAGAGCACTAGATGGCAGCACTATTTCCTGTCATGTATTGCTTCAAGCACGTGCACATTGCCTATCTAGATATCTCTTAAACAAAGAATAACATGAGAACAAAACAAATTTGATTATAGAAGTAAATTGGAAACTTTTTTAAAACTGTATTCTCTATCAGAATCATGAAATAAAAAATGTGGGTTTCATGTCCCTTTAATGTTGCTTATAGTTCTAAATTGGTAGTTATGAAGGGGAAAAGGTCTATTTAGTAGTGATGCACCGAAATGGAAATTCTGGACCAGATCCGAAAATCCAGGATGCACTTGGCCGAAAACCGAAACCGATACGGAAAATGTCTTTTATTTTCAAATTATTTTCAAATATTTTTTTTTTTAGTTTTTTTTTTTGTATAATTAGACTATTTAATGAATGAATCTAAATTGAAAACCTTCAAGCCAATAAAAAAAAAGCCCACACTTTTATTGAAAGTAACACACTAAAATTGGACAAAAATATCTTAAAACAATAATATGCTACACAATAATTTTACAAAGAAATAAAAGGGCAAAAAATGAAATAATGCAATTTTCGGCCAAAATGTATCTGCGACCAAAATTTCAGTGCATTCCTACTTAAAACAATATTAAATATCAATATACTGTATTATTCTTTATTTAGTCCTATGTAACAGAATCAGATTTAACAGTTTTTTTTTTTACCAATTCAAATAAAGTATAGTCATAGAAAACTCATTGGCCCCTATTTAAGAAAGTCTGGCGGACCTGATCCAATACGCTCGCCGTATTCAGCATTGCACCAGCAGCTCACAAGAGCTGCTGGTGCAACGCTGCCCCCTGCAGACTCGCGGCCAATGGGCCGCCAGCAGGGGGTGTCAATCAACCCAATCGTACTCGATTGGGTTGCTTTCCGGTGATGTCTGTCCGCCTGCTCAGAGCAGGCGGACAGATTATGGAGCAGCGGTCTTTGTGACCGCTGCATCATAACTGATGTTTCTGGCGAGTCTGCAGGCTCGCCAGAAACACGGGGCATCAAGCTCCATTCGGAGCTTGATAGATAGGCCCCATTATATGCAAAACAGTAAGTCAAGTAATGAACTTAAACAGCAGCTCTAGGCTAGCATCAAATTTGAAACATGCTACACAATAATTTTACCGAAAATAACAGGCAAAATAACCGAAAAACGAAATAGCCAAAAATGCCATTTTCATCCGAAACGTTTCTGCGGCCGAAATTTCGGTGCATCCCTACTATTTAGCAAACTAAACTATACATTCTCTTACAGATAGCATCATCTTGGGTAAGGAATATGTGTTTGCATTTTCTGTGGCAGCAGTGTTTGTAACATTCTTTGTAATAAAGTTTTACATTGTTGCAAACACTACTGTCATATAATACTCAATACATGTGAACTCTCCTGAGCCTTCCTAGTTATGATCTTTGACAAAAGATACCTAAAGAATAAAGTAAAATTGATAATAGAAGTAAACTGAAAAGTCTCTTAAAATTACATGCTCTGTCCGAACCATAAAAGTTTAATTTTGACTTTCATGTCCCTTTAACCCCTTAACTGTTGAACCATCTGTGCTGAGCTGCATTGGAGTTTTTAGATGCTGCTCACATTTAAAGGGACAGGAATTCCACATTTTTTATTTCATGATTCAGATAGAAAATAAAAAATTAAACAACTTTCCAATTTACCTCTGTTATCTAATTTGCCTCATTCGCTTGGTATTCTTTGTTGAAGAAGCAGCAATGCAATAGTGGGAGCTAGTTAAGGCTTTGGGGCATATTTATCAAGCTTCGTATGGAGCTTGATGCCTCGTGTTTGTGGCGAGCCTTCAGGCTCGCTGGAAACAGAATTTATGAAGCAGTGGTCTAAAGACCGCTGCCCCATAACCTGTCCACCTGCTCTGAGGCAGAGGACAGAAATCAACCCGATCGAATACGATCAGATTGATTGACACCTCCTGCTAGCGGCAAATCTGCAGGGGCGGCATTGCTCCAGTAGTTCACCAGAACTGCTGGTGCAATGATAAATGCTGAGAGCGTATGCTGTCGACATTTATCAATGTGCAGAGGACATCTTACGCAATATTGGATCATATCTGCTCGCAGCATCATAAATAGGCCCCTTTGAGTGAGCCAATAACATGTGCAGACACCAATCAGCAGCTCCTGAGCCTGCCTAGGTATCCTTTTCAACAAAAAATACTATGAAAGAAAAAATATCTTTATGCCCTGCTGTGGGTCATTGTTCAGTGAGGAACCCACAAATATCGTATATTTTATTTAGCATAACAGCAAATTAAACCTACACAATTATTTCATGACTTTGATTGGTGGCTACATATGTGTACAAACGTATTTATGTCTTTATATGTCTTTAAATACATATATACACATAAAATACATAAATACATATGTACACATAAAATACATATGTACACATAAAATACATAAATACATATATACACATAAAATACATAAATACATATGTACACATAAAATACATAAATACATATATACACATAAAATACATAAATACATATATACACATAAAATACATAAATACATATGTACACATAAAATACATAAATACATATGTACACATAAAATACATAAATACATATGTACACATAAAATACATAAATACATATGCACGTATAAAATACATAAATACATATATGCACATAAAATACATAAATACATATGTACACATAAAATACATAAATACATATATACACATAAAATACATAAATACATATGTACACATAAAATAAATAAATACATATGTACACATAAAATACATAAATACATATATACACATAAAATACATAAATACATATGTACACATAAAATACATAAATACATATATACACATAAAATACATAAATACATATACACACACACACACACACACACACCAATAGAAATTTTTACACAAGCAATTAGCACATCTAGGTAAGTATCCCTGCTTGCCTTTACACAGTACAACTCCATATACATTGTTACTGGGTAAAGGCAAGCGGGGATACTTACCTAGATGTGCTAATTGCTTGTGTAAAAACACAACATATTTTTTTTGAACTGCTGCAAAAAAATTGCCTGCAAACAACATCAAGAGACAACTATTCTTTTTAAATAATATTGGGATCTTAGTCACACAATATGGCCATATTTTGCTTAGCCAGTCACCACTTACAAGGTGCCCCAATTAGACTGGTCCTAACACTACTTTGCCACAGAGGGCTGAATCATTCCTGCTTTTACTCTCCATAATAGAATGAGACTCCCTGGCTTTTTATTCACAACTATTACACTGCCATGAGCACACCTGAGCTTGGGTGGGGTGCTTAAACCAATGGGAGATGGTCAGTCCCACCCAAGCTCAGGTGTGCTCATGGCAGTGTAATAGTTGTGAATAAAAAGCCAGGGAGTCTCATTCTATTATGGAGAGTAAAAGCAGGAATGATTCAGCCCTCTGTGGCAAAGTAGTGTTAGGACCAGTCTAATTGGGGCACCTTGTAAGTTGGTGACTGGCTAAGCAGAATATGGCCATATTGTGTGACTAAGATCCAAATATTATTTAAAAAGAATAGTTGTCTCTTGATGTTGTTTGCAGGCAATTTTTTTGCAGCAGTTAAAAAAAAATAAAAAAAATAAATAAATATGTTGTGCTTTTGAAAATGGATGTGCGCCAATACCTCTTTGTTTGTGTAATTACTGGGTCATATTGGCAGCACTCACAGATATATATATATATATATACATACATGTATATGTATGTATCTCTATGTTAAAGCCTTTTGCCTGCCTTTTTTCCCCTAACACCTGAGACCTCATATGTTTGAACCATTATAACTTTTTTGTGCAATATTTTTTTGTAATAATTTTTATTAGATGGGGTTATTATGAGTGTTACTGTACTGTGCAATATGTTTGATGTGTTTTGTGACACTTTTTTGTTTTGCGAAACAGTTAGCCAGAGCGCTGAGGACACGGTAATCATTCTAGTGTAAATCATGATGATGCTCAAGCGATGGCATTTACTTTCAACTTGTAATACGAGCGATAAGCCTGAAGAGCGCAACCCCCCGCAATAAACCCCTTATCGCTCGCGCATAACTGTTAGCGCTCCGCGTGTACATTTGCACTACACCCCCAAGTTTATTATCGAACATTCTTTAAAAAAAAAAATCCTCATTAGGCAGCACATTCTTGGGCTTTTATAAACCTTAGCTGTGTTCCTTCAACACTGTCTGCATAATGATTAAACGGCTTAACACAGTTATAAATAACATGAAAATATGGCAATTTGCCAGTTCTTAATATGGGAAACAAAAACAAGAACGCTATTAAATACAAGCTATAAATTAGCAGCTAAGCAATGCAAATGCCCAATATGGAAACCATTTGGAAGAATTCTTCAGGCAGATGTTGGATAGCAATGAATGACCTGGCTCACATGATAGTTTCAGATATTTCCTGTCTGGTAGATGCTGCAACTAAAGGAAACTGCATCTGGATTTTTAAGATCAGCTGGGAAAGTAGAGAATTCCTTCGCCAGATAGATTTGCTATAAACTGCTCCAGATGTAGGTGTCTATATTGCTGTAATGCCAGGATATATGCATTCCTTTTTTCAACAAGCAGCACATGTGCGGAACAAGTAAATGTGTTTGGGGAAAAATGATGCACTTTGTTTATACAGTTCTGCAGATGCAAAATATTAATGTAAGCATTTATTTGTAAAGTGACGCCAAATTCCATAACACTGGCTACTTATGTTAAGGTACACAGTGACCCAGCTTCATGGTAAAAAAAGAAAAACAGAAACATATAAAGGACATAAATAGACATTCTGTTCACTATTTGTAATATATTGAGGCATATGAGGTATTTTACATTTAGCTAAAACTCAGGAACTTTACAAAAAATATTTAAAGGGATAGTAAAGTCCAAATTAAACCTTCATGATTCTAATTTACTTTTATCGTCAAATTTGCTTTGTTCTTTTGTTATTCTTAGTTGAAAGCTAAACCTAGCTAGGCTCATATGCTAATTTCCAAGCCCTTGAAGGCCGCCTCTTATCTGAATGCATTTGACAGTCTTTCACAGTTAGAGGGGGCGTTAGTTCATGTTTTTCATATAGACAACATTGAACTCACACACGTTATTTAAGAGTCAGCACTAATAGCCTGAAATGCAAGTCTGTCAAAAGAGCTGATATAAGGAGGCAGTCAGCAGAAGCTTAGATACAAGGTAATTACAGAGGTAAAAAGTATATTTCTGTAACAGTGTTGGTTATGCAAAACTGGGCAATGGTAAATAAAGGGTAAATAAATTGATTATCTATTTTTTTAAGCAATAACATTTTTTGTGTTTACTATCCCTTTAACTGTCCAGTATTTTTGTGAAGATTTTACCAGGGAGCCTGCTAAAATACTGTACTGTCCAGTTGAATACTGGACACCTGGCAACCCTAGATAATAAACACTGAAAACAGTGTAATCTGATTTACAGTATATTGGCTGCATATTTTTATAATGCGCCTCTGCTCACTGTATTAACTTTGTTCTCCACAGTAAATTTTCCCTTTACAACAAGCTCTGATAGTTTCTGTGGGAGACATGTTGCAGATAGCAGGCGTGATGCCTTTTTTTGTGAGAGTTCCCTGAGAGCGCCCCTGTGAGTGTCAGTGAGGTTTTTCATGTCTGATTCTGCAAATGTTAGATAATCACGTAAAAGGTATACGACTATTACATAGTAACATAGTAGATGAGGTTGAAAAAAGACCGAAGTCCATCGAGTTCAACCTATACAAATCTAAAATATATACAAAAAGCCAGTTAAGCTTAAATAATCCCACTGAAAGGTGACCCATTTAATACTAGCAATCATATCCATGAATTTTGTTTATAGACAGAAATGTGTCCAAATAATTTTTAAATGTATCTAGGGTATTGGCATTCACTACCTCCTTTGGTATTGAGTTCCACACTTTTATTGCTCTTACAGTGAATTATTATTATTATTTATATTATCAGGTATTTGTAGGGCACCAACAGGTTCCGCAGTGCTAATGACTAAAATGTAGAAGTATTACTTATCGACAGATCACAGAGCCCCTGGGTGAAAGGAGTTTATGACCCCCCTTGACTTCACCCCAATCTTACTGCATCCAACCAAGAACATCCCACATCCTACATTTTGGACGATGATAAGAAATAAATGAAACACCCTTTGAACTACAATCAGAACTCATTGCCCTTACGTTCAACACATTTTTCAGTATCGGTTTTTGCGGTTGTTTATTTTTTTTTCATAAACTCTTTAATCTTCAAATAAGTAACAGCACTGGATTTTAGTATTTTTAATTCAATATTCAAAGCTAAATGTCACTGGCAGAGTTTCATATAACATTTGTTTTCATCTTGTAAACAGACACAGAGTTAAATTTGATTTCTTGCAGTCATAAATTATGAGAAAAAAAACTGCTAGATTTATCTTACAACTCTTTTAATGAAGAGTATGGGCTAGATTCATTTATTTTCCTGCAGGTAGTTTTATGCATTTTTGTTTATAGTTTCCACGCTTTAATAAATAACTCTTTCATTTTACCTGTGCTCCGCTTTCTGTTAATTCACTAGATTCATTTACGCCCCTTAGGCTGCCAAGAAATCTTGTTTTCCAATCTTGTTCAAAATTAATTGAGCCTCACTTCACTTATCTTTTCTACCTTGCTGCCAATAGGCATCCTCCCACATCAAACCTGAATTTTTTGCAACCCAGAAAAACTGCAATTACAACATTAACGCTTTGTAAATACGGGTAATTGTTAGATATGTACATGTCTGTTTTGTTATGGTAAAATATTCTCTCTTTATCACGAACGAGGGCCTGATCATGGGCCTTCCTTGTTACACAGGCCTGATCATGGGCATTCCGTGTTGCACGAGCCTGATCATGGGCATTCCGTGTTGCACAGGCGTGATCATGGGCATTCCGTGTTGCACGAGCCTGATCATGGGCATTCTGTGTTGCATGGGCCTGATCATGGGCATTCCGTGTTGCACAAGCCTGATCATGGGCATTCTGTGTTGCACAGGCCTGATCATGGGCATTCCGTGTTGCACAGGACTGATCATGGGCATTCAGTGTTGCACGAGCCTGATCATGGGCATTCCGTGTTGCACGGGCCTGATCATGGGCATTCTGTGTTGCACGGCCTGATCATGGGCATTCCGTGTTGCACGGCCTGATCATGGGCATTCCGTGTTGCACAGGCCTGATCATGGGCATTCCGTGTTGCACAGGCCTGATCATGGGCATTCCGTGTTGCACGAGCCTGATCATGGGCATTCCGTGTTGCACGGGCCTGATCATGGGCATTCTGTGTTGCACGGGCCTGATCATGGGCATTACGTGTTGCACGGGCCTGATCATGGGCATTACGTGTTGCACAGGCCTGATCATGGGCATTCCATGTTGCACAGGCCTGATCATGGGCATTCCGTGTTGCACGAGCCTGATCATGGGCATTCCGTGTTGCATGGGCCTGATCATGGGCATTCTGTGTTGCACAGGCCTGATCATGGGCATTCCGTGTTGCACGGGCCTGATCATGGGCCTTCCGTGTTGCACGGGCCTGATCATGGGCATTCCGTGTTGCACAGGCCTGATCATGGGCATTCAGTGTTCCGTGTTACACTCAGGGTTTCTTGAGGTGTGAACCTAGACCTCATCTCTGCATGTAGAATTCAAAAGATTTGATTGCCCTAGTGATATATTTTGTCTTTTGGTTGAAAAATCAGAAGAGCGTAATAGATTGTTAAATAAAAAGTGAGTATGAGGGAAGCACAATAGATGCCCCCATGGCAGCATAAATCCTAAATACAATTCTGTCTTTATCATAAACCTGCCAGCAACATTTGTATGTCCTTTGATGGGTAGGACTAGAATTTTGTAGAATCAGAATGGTATCATTGCTCTTAAACACAATGCATACCAGATTACTGAGAAAAAACGTATGACAATGGACGTCACCAATAAATTGTGCTTAACATGATTTTGTCTATAACAGCAACATTCATAAGGAAATAGAGCACAACTGCTTTTGAGACCACAGCCTTCTTTGCTATGACGCTATTCTGCATATTACTTTCATACCAGATGACTAAGTCTGTAGCAGAGCTTTGTTTTCATCACAATATGCAGCTGACACGAGGGGGGAGGAGGTGGGTTAGTAGGGAATCCAAAGCAAAAGCAGAGAACACTAAAGTATTTACTTTATTTATGATGTGTAATTGTTCTACTTTGTAGCGTATTAACCATAGTAACATCTGCCAGCTTTCAAACAAGCCTCCATCTGCTCATACACAGCCTTGAGAGGAAATAGTTTGAGCAAGATTACAAGTGGAGCGCTAATTTATAGCACGTCGTTGCCCATTTGCGGGCGCGTGATAAATAACCAGCCATTACATGATCAGATCTCAGGTCGATTTTATAAATGTGCCCTAAATGCCCCCAAAATACAGGGAAGTGTATTTTATTAAAAAAATAACTGCACTAGGCGGTACTTTGGGGTAAATTTGGCGGGTGTGGAAAAAAATGGCACTGAAAAGTACCTTTACATTGCGGTCTATGGGAACGCTGTGCTCCTAGTAAATATATATGTATATGCTTATGTACATATATATTTATAAACACATAAATATATATGTAAATAAGCATATACTGTGCATATATATTTATAAACACATACATATATATGTAAATAAGCATATACTGTACATATATATTTATAAACACATGCATATATATGTAAATAAGCATATACTGTACATATATATTTATAAACACATACATATATATGTAAATAAGCATATACTGTACATATATATTTATAAACACATACATATATATGTAAATAAGCATATACTGTACATATATATTTACAAACACATACATATATATGTAAATAAGCATATACTGTACATATATATTTATAAACACATACATATATATATATATGTAAATAAGCATATACTGTACATATATATTTATAAACACATACATATATATGTAAATAAGCATATACTGTACATATATATTTATAAACACATACATATATATGTAAATAAGCATATCCTGTACATATATATTTATAAACACATACATATATATGTAAATAAGCATATACTGTAAAAATATATTTATAAACACATACATATATATGTAAATAGGCATATACTGTACATATATATTTATAAACACATACAAATATATGTAAATAAGCATATACTGTACATATATATTTATAAACACACATATATATATATATATATATGTAAATAAGCATATACTGTACATATATATTTACAAGCACATACATATATATGTAAATAAGCATATACTGTACATATATATTTACAAACACATACATATATATGTAAATAAGCATATACTGTACATATATATTTACAAACACATACATATATATGTAAATAAGCATATACTGTACATATATATTTACAAGCACATACATATATATGTAAATAGGCATATACTGTACATATATATTTACAAACACATACATATATATGTAAATAGGCATATACTGTACATATATATTTACAAGCACATACATATATATGTAAATAGGCATATACTGTACATATATATTTACAAGCACATACATATATATGTAAATAGGCATATACTGTACATATATATTTACAAGCACATACATATATATGTAAATAGGCATATACTGTACATATATATTTACAAGCACATACATATATATGTAAATAGGCATATACTGTACATATATATTTATAAACACATACATATATATGTAAATAGGCATATACTGTACATATATATTTACAAACACATACATATATATGTAAATAGGCATATACTGTACATATATATTTACAAGCACATACATATATATGTAAATAGGCATATACTGTACATATATATTTACAAACACATACATATATATATGTAAATAGGCATATACTGTACATATATATTTACAAGCACATACATATATATGTAAATAGGCATATACTGTACATATATATTTACAAACACATACATATATATATGTAAATAAGCATATACTGTACTTATATATTTACAATTAGCTGCCATCACTGTGCGACGTACCCCCTTCGCTGCTCTTTGGTTCTATGCCGTGTATGACGGCATCAGAACAAGTCTCCCATTGGAGCCTGTGGAAGCGCACTTTCGTGAGCGTGTGCTCATATTACTCAGTGGAGCACAAATATCGCTTTCAAGAAAGCGCTATTTAGTGTTCCACTTGAAGCGTTGCACTTTATATGACCATGACCAAAAGAAAAGTTTACTTAAAGAGACATGGAACCCAATTTCTTTCTTTCCTGATTCAGATAGCGCATACAATTTTAAACAACTTTTCATTTTACCCCTATGTTATAATTTTTTTGTTCTCTTTATTTCCTTTGCTAAAAGGATACTCAGTAGCTGATTATTGGTGGCCGCACATATATGCCTCATGTAATTGGCTCACCCAATGCATTCAGCTAGCTCCCAGTACCTAGGTAGGTGTCTGGAGCACTAAATGGCAGTAAATAGTGCTGCCATCTAGTGCTCTTGATGGATAACATTCTAGCAAAACTCCTGTCATATAGTGTTCCAGACACGTGCACACTACTGAGCTTTCTTCAAAAAAAGATACTAAGAGAATAGAGAAAATCTGACAATAGAAGTAAATTAGAAAGTTGTTTAAAATTGTCTGCTCTATCTGAATCATGAAAGAAGAATTTTAGGTTTCCTGTCCCTTAAAACTACTGCAAGGGTTTGCTGAAATATCTTTAGGGAGTGCTGCAGAAAAAGATGGGATAACTATAAGCTATACTTAAAGGGACACTAAACCCCAACATTTTCTTTCATGATTCAGATAGAGCATGCAATTTTAAGCAACTTTCTAATTTACTCCTATTATCAATTTTTCTTCATTCTCTTGCTTTTTTTTATTTGAAAAGCAGGAATGTGATGCATTGGAGCAGGCCCATTTTTGGTTGAGAACCTGGGTTATGCTTGCTTATTGGTGGGTAAATGTAAGCCTCCAATAAGCAAGTGCTATCCATGGTGCTGAACCTAAAATGGGCTGGCTGCTAAGATTTACATTCCTGCTTTTAAAATAAAGATAGCAAGAGAATGAAATAATAGGAGTAAATTAGAAGGTTGCTTGTCTGAATCATGAAAGAAAAAAATTGGGTTCAGTGTCCCTTTAACTATACTTCAAAGGACATTAAAATACCACCCCTCCCCCTTTATTTTGTCTAAAAGAGGGTATTTTTTAATAATTATATTTTTAAAGAATGTACATGTGTTAAAGAAAATAATGTTGGTTAAGCTTAAAGGGACAGTATACACCAGTTTTCATATAACTGCATGTAATAGACACTACTATAAAGAATAATATGCACAGATACTGATATAAAAATCCAGTATAAAACCTTTTAAAAACTTACTTAGAAGCTGTCAATTTAGCACTGTTGACGAGGTTGACTGGGACACCCATTGAAAGGGGCTGGAAAAATAAGAGGAGCAGAGACTCCCCCTCCCATAATTCCCTGCATATGAAAAGACAAATAACATAAACAGGAGTCAGCAGTAGTCTGTAAACGCGTGTATACATCTGACACTGTGGGGCTTGGTTAGGAGTCTGCAAGCATCACAAGGTTAATAAAAAATAAACAAAACTATACATTGTTACAAAAACACTCCCAGGTGGGCTTTATAAATGAATCATCTACAAAACATATTATGCAAAGAAAAATCTAGTGTACAGTGTCCCTTTTGTCCACCATCAGAGAACAGACTTGCATTTCTTGCTACATTAAAAAATCAATTCAAACAACTTTAAAGGCACATGAAAGTCAAACTTAAAATTTCATGCATATTTAGGAGACTTTTCCATTTACTTCTATTATTAAATTTACTGCATTCTCTTGGCATGCTTTGTTGAAAACCATACCTAGGTAGCCTCAAGAACTACATATATATACCACATATCATTGGCTAGCTAGCTCCCAGTAGTGCATTGCTGCTGCGGAGCTGACTTTAAATATGTTTTACAACTTTTCAGGAGGGTAATACATAGGGCTTAATTTATTATAGTCCAGAAGGTCAAGGTTCCCAACCAGGGAATCGGTCCCTCCTAGAATGAGGCGAGCGGACAGCACCGTGTCCCCATTTATCAATGCTCAAACAGCATCGTGCAAAATTAAAGGCTGTCAATCACCCTGTTTGAATCAGTCTGAGAGGTTTTAACTTGCCTGATGACTGTAACTTCTTAAAGGGACATGAAACCCAAAATGTTTCTTTTTTTCCTGTCATAATTCAGAAAGAGAACGCAATTTCAAATAACTTTCTTATTAACTTCTGTTATTACATTTTCTTGGTGTATTTTGTTGAAAAGCAATAAGTTTTGCAAGAATATTATCCATTTGCAAGAGTACTAGATGACAGCACTATTTCCTGCCATGTAGTGCACCGTACACCAGATATCTGCTCAACAAAGAATACCATGGAAACTAACGGCTAGATTTAGAGTTTTGTCGGTAACGACCCGCGTAGCTAACGCTGGCTTTTTTCTGGCCGCACCTTTTAAATAACTCTGGTATTGAGAGTCCACAGAATGGCTGCGTTAGGCTCCAAAAAAGGAGCGTAGAGCATATTTAACGCAGCTTCAACTCTTGATACCAGAGTTGATTACGGACGCGGCCAGCCTCAAAAACGTGCTCGTGCACGATTCCCCCATAGAAAACAATGGGGCTGTTTGAGCTGAAAAAAAACCAAACACCTGCAAAAAAGCCGCGTTCAGCTCCTAACGCTGCCCCATTGTTGTCTATGGGGAAACACTTCCTACGTCTGCACCTAACACTCTAACATGTACCCCGAGTCTAAACACCCCTAACCTTACACTTATTAACCCCTAATCTGCCGCCCCCGCTATCGCTGACCCCTGCATATTATTATTAACCCCTAATCTGCCGCTCCGTAAACCGCCGCTACTTACATTATCCCTATGTACCCCTAATCTGCTGCCCCTAACATCGCCGACCCCTATATTATATTTATTAACCCCTAATCTGCCCCCCACAACGTCGCCTCCACCTGCCTACACTTATTAACCCCTAATCTGCCGAGCGGAACGCACCGCTATTATAATAAAGTTATTAACCCCTAATCCGCCTCACTAACCCTATAATAAATAGTATTAACCCCTAATCTGCCCTCCCTAACATCGCCGACACCTAACTTCAAACATTAACCCCTAATCTGCCGACTGGAGCTCACCGCTATTCTAATAAATGTATTAACGCCTAAAGCTAAGTCTAACCCTAACACTAACACCTGTCAGTATATTTATGAAAATCTTAGCAGTGCTATCCAAATAATATATATAAGTTTATGGCAGGGTTATAAACACAATACAAAGAAATAGAAACCCTTATCAACCATGCACCTACTAGACCATACAATTAATATAAATATCTGAATTCTTTTATTTAGTTAATATCCATAAACATATTGAACTATATTTGCAATAAAAGGAAACTAAATAAAAGTTTATATGCGTTAGAACCAACTCTTAAGATATGCTATTCTTCTTACAAAACCCAGAACAATATACCTTCACAATTCAGCCTTATTTATTTAACACAATGGGACTAAAAACCTTTAACATCCAAGCAATACAATTCTAAACAGTGTTTATAAAACAATAGGATAAAATATATATTCTGCTATTTAACTGTAATTTATCCTAATACAAAATTAACCGACAATATCAGAACTTGTATAGATGAGTTACTTAGCCAATTCAGACACAGATTTGAACAATACCTAGGCTTATAACTACCAATTTAAAATACAATATACTTCACCAATTTTGAACCAATTCGTAGCGGTCTTTAGGTCATCTCATTTGAAAGAAGGTTTTTGCACAAATCAAGGATAAGTTTTAAGCTCCTTGCTGAAGTGAACTTTTTTTTTTTTTCAGGTATATCGCAGCCAAAATCAGATCACTAATTTTCAACAAGTTACAGACAACTCTCTCTTGTGCATTCAACACTCCCATTATATAATCATTGATGACATCATGTGGGTGGCACTACGGGAGCTGACCTTCCCATTGGTTATCTGGGAAGTCTAAATCGGATTGGCCCTTGGAAATTTCATTTTTAACAGCCAGAAAGAACCTTCTGGCTGTAGTTCTCGCAACATAACACCAGGTGGCAGCATACAGTACAACATAGCAATACAATACAGCATTTCTGACATTTTTAAGCAAGTTAATTTTTTTTTTTTTTTCATAAAATGGTTATTTAATCAGATTACACTCTCTGCATTAATCATATATAACCCCAATTACAGATGGTTAATATTAGGTTATTTTTTTTTTTTTGATTATTCTGATACCAAATATGTTATATTATTAACATTTTATTATATCAAGGCAATTTAATACTGCTAATTAGTAGCTTAAAATGCATTACAATTTTATCGGTATCCTGGCATTTATATGTGAATAATAGCTTATTTTTAATTCAGTATTGTACTGTATTCCAAGTGAATCCTGTCTATGTAGATCTGAAATAAGAAAATAAATGTTAATAATCACTTCTCTTCAGGTCCATAAACATCTATTCATGTTTTTAAACACACAGAGGCTAAGTAAGATCTTTTATGTTTTCAAAACATATAAATATATATACACATATATATATATATATATATACACACATATATATATATATATATATATATATATACACACATACATGCACATTCACTTCTATGTAGATTTGAGATTATCTGTCTGAAAAATATAAACAAAACAGAATTTATTACACATTTTTGACTGATTAAAACAGTTACCTCCCAAGCTTAGCAAATACCCATGTAATAATAATATAGAATTAGACAATTTCCCAAATTTCTATATTTAATACATTCTGGGGCATGTATTTAAACAGAGAGAGAAAAAAAAAATGTTTATTTGCTGTCTGCTTACGTGAACTTCCAGAGTCACATCTTAGCATTTGTCTGTGTTTTCCAAGGCCTTTATTGCTCCACATGGGGTCAATCCATGAGGAGTTGTAAGAGTCTTTAAAACAGCATATTTCCTGTTTAGCCAGCAGTGCAGATGTGTATTTGATTTTATTTGTGTCACCTTCCCCCAAGAGGGGTTTTTTCAGTAAGTCTTCAAATAGAGATTCAGTGAGATAGAACTGTTGTATCACACGTGTCAAATTCCAAAGGGGTCCTTGAACACATTCTTTTCTCACCTCACCAAATGTTCTGAGGTTATAAAATCTGCATATATAGTCAAATGAATAGGGTCACTGAGCTATTTCCTTTAGAAAAGAAATGTTTGTGTTTCAAAAAGGCTCTACTGATCGTCAATCCTGATAGACGTGTATTAGAAGCTGTGTTCAACAAACTCATGTTTAATTAATCCTGAGTTCTCATCTAACATATACAGTGTATAAAATATACATATATATATATATATATATGTACACATATGTAATATTCATCATAATATTCATATACTCTGACATAAATCCCCCTTCCAACTTCAAATAGATGTAGGACACATGTATTTGAATTGGCTTAAAGTCAGTGGTATTTGATGAGGATCAACCGTATACCTCATAGACAGTCTCTTATGAAGAAAGTTTGTTATTTTGAGCTTTCATGTTTATCAGTTAGGCATCTTTAAATTACAGTATGTCTTTAATGCATTTGGGGATATGACACTTCATTCTCCCTCTATGACTTGTAGTTGGGACCTGGGATGACATGCCCGCAGTTGATTTATATGTACCCATTTATCTATGAAACCTTCATTTTTGGGGATCCGTATTTTATAGGCCACTGGAGATATTTTGTCAGTAATGACAAAAGGACCTTTCCATGAGGGAAGAAATTTCTTCTCCCTAACCTGATCTCTTCCAAAGTTATAAAGATAAACTTTATCATTTATTTCATATTCCTTTTTGGATGTTTTGAGATCATAATAGGTTTTAGTGGCAGTTGCGGCTCTTTCTAAATTCCTTTGAGCAAATGCAAAGGCATGTTGCAGGTGTCTCCTTAGGTTTTCCACATATTGATGTGTATTGGCAGCGTTTATCAAATTTTGGTCTGATGTACGGTACAGCAGATGCTGAGGTAGAACCATTCTTCTACCAGTCATCAGCTCAAAAGGTGACATCTTGGTAGCACTACTTGGAGTTGCTCTTAATGCCATTAAGACTAGAGGTAGTTTTATATCCCAGTCTTTACCTGTTTCACTCACAAACTTTTTGAGGATTTTAACAATGGATTGGTTGTAACGCTCTACACCACCACTTGAGGCAGCTCTATAAGCAATATGGAGCTTTCTTTTAACCCCTAGTATTTTCCACATTTTTGTCATCACTTCGCTAGTGAAGTGGGTCCCCCGATCTGATTCGATTCTTTGGGGCAAACCAAATCTGGAAAATACATGGTTGATGAGCAATGCTGCACATGTTTCAGCACTATTGTTAGGTGCACTAATGCACTCTACCCATTTAGTGAACAGGCATGTCACTGTTAACATGTACTTGTTACCTCTTGATGACCTTGTTACCGGACCAATAAAATCAATTTGTATATCTGACCATGGCATTACCATCCCCCTTTTCTGCAATGGCGCTCTATGCGTTGGGGCAGTGGGTTGGAACTGTGGACAGATTAAACACCCTTGACAGTAGGTTTGAACATCTTTCAACATGTGTGGCCAAAAAGCGTAGTCACGCAATATTTCGTACGTGAGTTTGGCACCGCGATGACCAGATGTGGGAGCATCATGGGCATGTTGAAGCATTAGACCTCTGAACTTGGTGGGTACTACCCACTGTTGGATGCCAGTTTTGGAGGTTCTAATTAACAAACCATCCTGTAATTTGAATTGTGATTTAGATTTTATTAAGATTCTCAGATCTTCTTTGCCAATACAATCATCTTTTGAGATGGGGTTGCTTTCAGGATCTTCTATGTGTTTATAGAAGATGCCTACAATGGGGTCTTCTTTTTGACTAGTGATCAGGTCCTCACTAGGAGAATCCTGACTCCATTGTACCAAGTTAGGCTCACTCTGTTGTTTTGCCTGGTTTCTGGTAATGGCTTCTACCTGAATTGCACCCATTAAGTGTTCAATATTAAGGAGTTCTCCAGTTATGGCTCCTTGTTTGGCTAATGAGTCCGCAAGGTCATTGCCTTCCTTATCAGGACCTAAAATTCTGGAATGACCCTTGGTCTTTTTCCAGTGTATGGTTAAATCATTGGATACTACCAGATTATCAATCTCGCAGAACAATTTGCCATGCTTGACTGGTTTGTTATTGCTTTTCTGCATGCCATTTCTTTTCCAAGTTGGCAGGTATTCAACAAAACTGTCACGCACATAATTTGAGTCAGTTATGATCACAAATCCATGAATACCATGTTCAATAGCCATTTCAATGGTTTTGAAAACAGCAGTTAGTTCTGCAACTTGACTGGATCTTGGTCCAATGTTGAAACCTACAGATATATTTGAGAATCCGTTTGCCCCAGTTATACCAATGCCAGCGACTAATCTGCGCTCATTATCAATAGTGGCATGGTAAGAACAACCATCAACATATACCCAAGGTAATGTTTGACAATGGTCCTCATTGTACATTTTATATGGGGAAAGCAATTGTTCCTCCAGAAAATCATCTTCTGATAATTCTTCCCCAGGATCACTAGCAGTACAGTCGTGGAGCTCAGCGAGCCCTTGTGCGACTGTATTCTTTTTATTCTGCTTGTAGCGAATTTCTAAGGGCCAGCCTTGCAAGGAAAGAGTCCACGCTGTTATGCGGCTATTAGACAAATTCCCATCTCTTATTCTCTCACTTTGCAAATATAGCAAAGGCTGGTGGGCCGTTTCTACAATAATTTTCTCGCCCTGTATATAGCTGCGGAAATTTTGTAGAGCCCATACAGTAGATAAGAGGGCTTTTTCGCAATCGCTAAATTTTATTTCTACTGGGGATAGATTTTTGCTCGCATAAGCAATGGCTTTGTTCAAATTATCATGTTTTTGGTATAACACAGCACTCATGCTTATATCTGTGTACCCTGTTTCTAAGTAGAAAGGTTTACCACCTTCAGGGTACGCTAAGCAAGGTGCTTGAGTGAGTTTTCTCTTCAGCTCTCTGATGGCTGTCTCTTGAGACTCACTCCAGTGCCATTTCACATCCTTCTTTAGAAGAAGTAGTAGTGGTTTAGCTAATTCCGCATAATTATCAATGAATTTGCGAGAATAATTTGTCATACCCAGGAATGATCTCAATTCCTTTAAGTTAGTTGGGTTTTTAGAATTCACTATAGCTTCCACCTTTTTCTTCTGGGGATTTAATCCATCAGAGGTAACTTCATGTCCCAAGAAGTTTACACGAGTGCGGCACCATTGAGCTTTTTGCAGGGATAATTTGACACCTGCCCTTTTAAGTTGGCTGAGGACGTGTTTAAGCTCTGCAATGTGTTTTTCAAAGTCTGTGCTTTTGATTAAAACATCATCCACATAAGATAAGGTCCCCCTTTCCAGTGCGTCAGGCATAGCCTTATGCATGAATACAGCAAATTCATGTCCAGAATTTATGTATCCAAATGGAAGTCTCTGGAATGCATACTGAATCTTTTGGAAGGAGAATGCTAGCTTATATTGGTCCTCTTCATGTACCTTTATGGTCCAATATCCCTGTGCACAATCAATGGCAGTGAATATTTTGGATCCCTGCATTTGTGCTAGGCACTGGTCAATGTATGGTACAGGCCAGCCAGACATGTATACTCGTTTGTTTAGCTGTCTTAAGTCAGCACACAAACGCCATTGTCCATTGGGCTTAAGGACACCTAGAATAGGATTATTATAAGAGCTGTGCACCTGTCTGATAATACCTCTTTCTTCCAAATTCCTTATGATCTCTGCAAGAGAATCATATGAGGCTAAGGGAAGTCTGTATTGTTTGACAAATACAGGTGGCGCATTAGGATCTGTTTGTATTCTTGCAATGTGTAAGTCTGTGGTACCACAGTCATAAGAATCCTTAGCGAAAATATCCTTGTACTCCATCAGGAGTTCTCGCAGCTGTTGGCGTTCATCATTGCTAGAACAGCCATTAGCTAAGGATATTTGCTCTTCGACTATTTGCTGAAATCCTGGAAAGATTTCAGGCTGTCCTATTTCATAGGCTTCTTCCAGTCTAGAGGTGAGATCCCCTTGATTATAATTTACATTGCTCCCATGACTCTGGGTATTGGGGTAATCTTGCTGTTTGATTGGCTGATCAAACACCAGAGAGGCTTCTTCAATTTTACAGATGCCTTCCTCTGAGCTGAAGGGATAAATAGACTGAATATTAAATAGACCCTCTGGCATAGATGCAAAGGATTGTTCTATTAATTGTTCTTCAGTTAGGTATCCTTCAGGTATTAGCCCAATTACATTATTCTGGAATCCAAAAGTGTAATAACTTGATTCCAGTGCATATCCTATGGTAGTTCCCTTGGATAATGTTATATCCTGTGGGGTCATGTTATGCACAATAATATTTATTGGAACAGTTCCAATATTCACCATAGGAGTGTAGGTTACTGAGACACCCAGATCTTGTATTCTATGGGAGAGGCAAATCAGTGTTTCAGAAGTTTTTAATTTCTGACCTCTCTTTACCTGTAAGGGTAAAAGAAATTTATCAGCCCCAGCAGGAATTATAACATCGCTAGATACCTGCATATTCACAGCATATGGCAATTGCTGGTTTGATTTCAGGGCTGCATTTTCATCCTGAAATACTTCAGGGTCCCCCTTTAACCTGCTCCAGAGGCAAGAATTAATCAAATCTATTTGTATGGCATATCTATGTAAGATATCATTGCCAATGTATATTTGATTATGGGGAGTATTTAAAACTAAAAACAGGTGCTTCACTGACTTATTTCCTATAGAGATAGATAATAAGCACTTAGCGGTGATGTTATAGCTTTCAGACCTGTCATCCAGGTTGCTGACACTGTGGTCTTGGGGAGAAAGATATTTAATCACTTTAGGTTCAGCTATCTGCGCTAATAAACCTTCGCTTATATAGCTAGCTTCCTGTTTTAAGTTTATTTTAGCATACTCGGTTTTACCAAGGTCATGCACTTGTATAGGGATAAATAGATCCTCTTTAACTCTCTCAATCCCTGTGAGGTATTGAGTGTGGCCTCCCCCCTTAGGGATTTTATGATCCCCCTTGTGGAGTGATATGGTTAATACATCGCCATCTAGGGAAATATTCGCTATCTTTCCAGGCGAAATTTTAAAAGTATTACCATCAGAACCACTAAAAGGAGTCTGATCATCTATTTGTAGAATAGTGATTTCAGGTGTAGAGTTATTCCTGAAATGAATCTCCACAGCATCTGGTTTCTCTTCCACCACGTGACAGCTGTGTCGGGTGCGAGATGTACCAGATTTTTCATAATTGATAGGCCGTTTAACTTGCGACCAAATTACATTATTTATGCAATCAATTATGGTGCTTAATCGTTTCAGGAGATCACTACCAATAATTAAACGATCAGTTGGCAGATCCATTATAATGACAGGGTGTCTTATGACCCTGTTCCCCAATTTAAATTTTAACCAGGCAGTACCGTAAACTTTTAGGGAGTCACCCCCAACACCTATTAGAGAACCGTCAAATTCTTTTATTTTAGGTTTGTGGGGTGTTAGCTCATTTAGCTGTGTGTAGTATCTGTGGGATAAGATAGTTGCCTGTGACCCAGTGTCAATTAATCCCCTGATAGGGTTGGAGACTGAATCTTGCAGCTCAACTAGTACATAATATCTTCCTGCAGTTTCTATCATTTCACACATAAAATTTGCATTCTCATACATTTGTGGGCTTCGCCACGTATTACCTGAGTTTGCCATGCTTTCCGATGCAGAAGAAGCTTCATACCTACCTGTTTCCTCTATGACAGGGTCGGCTGGATTCTTTTGTACTGCATCTGTGGAAACAAGGTTAAGAGAGAGCTGCAAAGGAAGAGATTTGTTAACTTTTTCCGGCTGATGTCGCTCATTGTCACAGCTAATTTGTCCGTTTCCGGTCTGTGGGGAGATAACATGATTAGTATCATTGATATTTATTACTACATTTTGTATATCTCTCCCCTCCCCTTCAGGTGATACTGCAGTATTTATGACTGTGCCTGTGGTCCACTGCTGACCACTGGCTGTACCCCTAAAAAAGTATTGTTCGGTTGCTGAGCCGTAGATTTTTGACTCATATTAGCGATTTGTTCGCTCAACCGATTTAATTGGGTAAACAGCATATCTACCTGATTGTACAAGTTACCTCTACCCCTGGGCCTATCTCTTGGTGCCCCATTGTACTGATTCCTGGACCATTGGGTTCCCTCAGAATCAGGGCCACTATTTCTATTCTGGCGTGGTTGCCCCTGGGGTTCAGCTTGTTCAGCATTAGTACTTTGGGGAGCATTATATACCTGGGGTGTCTGGTTACCCTGAGAATATCTTCGCCGTCTATTGTATCTACCCTTGCGCGGATACCAATTATTTGGTGAGTATTCTCTTTGTGAGTAATTATTCACCTGATTATGTCCCCCACTTTGGTTATAGTCTCCCTGCGCCTCAACCTGTGTAGGGGGAGGGGCAGAATTAAACCTCTGTGGAGATGGCCTGTTTTGACTGGCCACCTCTGCATAAGTTCTCTTGTTAGACTCCAAATTGAGGGGTTTAGGTGACACCCTAGTTTCTGCTACAATTTTGGGTTTTGATTCCTTTTTAACCCCCTGCTCACTGGACTGCTGAATAGAGTATAATTTTGTACTCTCTTTGATCAGCCATTCCAATGAGCAGTCCTCATCAAAATCTCTAGCTAAGTTAATTTTGATGGGTGTAGGCAATGCTTCAAAAAATAAATTTACAAATTCTGAGCCATCAAATCTGGGATTATCTTCAGCCATACTGTACGCATTTTTCAATACAGAAAGGAATTCGACTGGACTCTGATTCGCACGACACTTTAAACCATATACCGCTATTTTCGCGGCAGTTTTAGTGCGATATTGCCCGAATTCTTTTCTGCATTGTTGTTTTACCCCATTCCAGGAATGAATATTCATATCCTTTAGTGAAGCAAAGAATTTGTGATGCTTACTGTCAAATACCCAAGGCAGAAATTCAATTTTCAATTTCTCACTTGTAACATTCATTATAGCTAACGCATTTTCAAAAGCCTGTAAATGATCAATTACAGATGTTGTTCCCTTATTGGAGAATATAGGTACTGCGCGTTGTACAAAGGTGATTATTTTATGTGAATCATAGACTTTATCAGACTTATTTTGGGATTCTCTGTTAGAGTTTCCCTCCCCTGCATCAGCTGCGCTACAGCTGTCCTCTGGATTTACATCCTGAGGGGATTGTCTATTTGGGAAATCTACTTCTGACCCGTTAGGGGTCATTTGTCTATGTTGTTCTATATATTTTCGTACCTCGTCCCTGACGCGTTCGCTAAAGGAGTTAGCATTATCTGTATTATTCTCATTGCTAATATAGGGGTTTTCATTATGGCGATATGACCTTTTTAAATCGCTTAATTCTCTCTGGCTTTGCGCAAGCTGTTTATTTAAATCTTGTATCTGCGCGATTAAGTCCATATTGTGCTTATCTAAGGTGGCTAGGTTTTGGGCAAATTCATCCATTTTATTTTTGGCTATTTTTAAACCCTCTTCGCGTCTGCGCGAGGAACGAATACTATTTTCTAGCTCCTGTATTTGCAATCGTTTGTCTGTGACACAAAACGACATTTCGTCAATTATGCATATTAAAAGGGGCCAGGATTTTAGTATTAGTTCGTCTCGCTTTTTGGGAGCTTCGCATTGATTAATCATTAATAATTCCTGGAAGAATTCATTCTCTTCATTCCACATATTATTATTAACGGTAATATTTTTAGCCCTAGTTTCAAGCATATCCATAAAATCATTTAATTCACCCGCAATATTAAACTTCCCTTTAAGGTAACTTAAGATATCTTTCTTAAGGACCTGACCTTTAGTAATAGGTATGGTTATGGGACCAATTTCATTGCTATGTGTAGAATTAAATGAGTCACTTCTGGCTACAGACATTATTGTATTGGTTTAGTATTTATTTAACTAAAATGCTAATACAATTTTTGCCAATAAAAAGAGAGAAAAATTTTATATTTCAAAAAAAAAAAAAATATTAATAATTTTGAAATATGAAAAATTAATATTCCGAAATATGAAAAATTAATATTTTTGATTAACTTTGAAAATATGAAAAATTAATATTTTTGATTAATTTTGAAATATGAAAAATTAATATTTTTATTAATTTTTCAAAATTAATCTTTAATAATATTTCAAGATATTAATGTCAATCTCGAAATATGAAAATTAATATTTCAACTTTTCAAAAAAAAAATTATATCTTCAAAATATTAATATCGAAATATGAATTATTTTTTTTTTTTTTTCTTTTATAATAATTTCTATTTACTTACAAATATATTATATCAATTATGATGGATATTATTAAATCTCAGAAAAAGTGCCTCCAATTATTATGTCAGTATATTTATGAAAATCTTAGCAGTGCTATCCAAATAATATATATAAGTTTATGGCAGGGTTATAAACACAATACAAAGAAATAGAAACCCTTATCAACCATGCACCTACTAGACCATACAATTAATATAAATATCTGAATTCTTTTATTTAGTTAATATCCATAAACATATTGAACTATATTTGCAATAAAAGGAAACTAAATAAAAGTTTATATGCGTTAGAACCAACTCTTAAGATATGCTATTCTTCTTACAAAACCCAGAACAATATACCTTCACAATTCAGCCTTATTTATTTAACACAATGGGACTAAAAACCTTTAACATCCAAGCAATACAATTCTAAACAGTGTTTATAAAACAATAGGATAAAATATATATTCTGCTATTTAACTGTAATTTATCCTAATACAAAATTAACCGACAATATCAGAACTTGTATAGATGAGTTACTTAGCCAATTCAGACACAGATTTGAACAATACCTAGGCTTATAACTACCAATTTAAAATACAATATACTTCACCAATTTTGAACCAATTCGTAGCGGTCTTTAGGTCATCTCATTTGAAAGAAGGTTTTTGCACAAATCAAGGATAAGTTTTAAGCTCCTTGCTGAAGTGAACTTTTTTTTTTTTTCAGGTATATCGCAGCCAAAATCAGATCACTAATTTTCAACAAGTTACAGACAACTCTCTCTTGTGCATTCAACACTCCCATTATATAATCATTGATGACATCATGTGGGTGGCACTACGGGAGCTGACCTTCCCATTGGTTATCTGGGAAGTCTAAATCGGATTGGCCCTTGGAAATTTCATTTTTAACAGCCAGAAAGAACCTTCTGGCTGTAGTTCTCGCAACATAACACCAGGTGGCAGCATACAGTACAACATAGCAATACAATACAGCATTTCTGACATTTTTAAGCAAGTTAATTTTTTTTTTTTTTTCATAAAATGGTTATTTAATCAGATTACACTCTCTGCATTAATCATATATAACCCCAATTACAGATGGTTAATATTAGGTTATTTTTTTTTTTTTTGATTATTCTGATACCAAATATGTTATATTATTAACATTTTATTATATCAAGGCAATTTAATACTGCTAATTAGTAGCTTAAAATGCATTACAATTTTATCGGTATCCTGGCATTTATATGTGAATAATAGCTTATTTTTAATTCAGTATTGTACTGTATTCCAAGTGAATCCTGTCTATGTAGATCTGAAATAAGAAAATAAATGTTAATAATCACTTCTCTTCAGGTCCATAAACATCTATTCATGTTTTTAAACACACAGAGGCTAAGTAAGATCTTTTATGTTTTCAAAACATATAAATATATATACACATATATATATATATATATACACACATATATATATATATATATATATATATATATACACACATACATGCACATTCACTTCTATGTAGATTTGAGATTATCTGTCTGAAAAATATAAACAAAACAGAATTTATTACACATTTTTGACTGATTAAAACAGTTACCTCCCAAGCTTAGCAAATACCCATGTAATAATAATATAGAATTAGACAATTTCCCAAATTTCTATATTTAATACATTCTGGGGCATGTATTTAAACAGAGAGAGAAAAAAAAAATGTTTATTTGCTGTCTGCTTACGTGAACTTCCAGAGTCACATCTTAGCATTTGTCTGTGTTTTCCAAGGCCTTTATTGCTCCACATGGGGTCAATCCATGAGGAGTTGTAAGAGTCTTTAAAACAGCATATTTCCTGTTTAGCCAGCAGTGCAGATGTGTATTTGATTTTATTTGTGTCACCTTCCCCCAAGAGGGGTTTTTTCAGTAAGTCTTCAAATAGAGATTCAGTGAGATAGAACTGTTGTATCACACGTGTCAAATTCCAAAGGGGTCCTTGAACACATTCTTTTCTCACCTCACCAAATGTTCTGAGGTTATAAAATCTGCATATATAGTCAAATGAATAGGGTCACTGAGCTATTTCCTTTAGAAAAGAAATGTTTGTGTTTCAAAAAGGCTCTACTGATCGTCAATCCTGATAGACGTGTATTAGAAGCTGTGTTCAACAAACTCATGTTTAATTAATCCTGAGTTCTCATCTAACATATACAGTGTATAAAATATACATATATATATATATATATATGTACACATATGTAATATTCATCATAATATTCATATACTCTGACACACCCCCCTAAATTAAATATAATTTAAATCTAACGAAATTAATTATCTCTTATTAAATAAATTATTTCTATTTAAAGCTAAATACTTACCTGTAAAATAAATCCTAATATAGCTACAATATAAATTATAATTGTATTATAGCTATTTTAGGATTTATATTTATTTTACAGGTAACTTTGTATTTATTTTAACCAGGTACGATAGCTATTAAATAGTTAAGAACTATTTAATAGCTAAAATAGTTAAAATAATTACAAATTTACCTGTAAAATAAATCCTAACCTAAGTTACAATTAAACCTAACACTACACTATCAATAAATAAATTAAATAAAATACCTACAATTACACCTAACACTACACTATCAATAAATGAATTAAATACAATATCTACAAATAAATACAATTAAATAAACTAACTAAAGTACAAAAAATAAAAAAGAACTAAGTTACAAAAAATAAAAAAATATTTACAAACATAAGAAAAATATTACATACAATACCCCCCCCCAAACATTACAACCCACCACCCACATACCCCTCATCTAACCCAAACCCCCCTTAAATAAACCTAACACTAAGCCCCTGAAGATCTTCCTACCTTGTCTTCACCTCACCGGGTATCACACCGATCCATCCTGGCTCCGATATCTTCATCCAACCCAAGCGGGGGCTAGACATCCATCATTCGACGGCTTAAGAAGTCCAGAAGAGGGTCCAAAGTCTTCATCCTATCCGGGAAGAAGAGTAGATCCGGACCGGCAACCATCTTCTTCCAAGCGGCATCTTCTATCTTCATCCGATGAGGACCGGCTCCATCGTGAAGACATCCAGCACGGACCCATCTTCTTCTGACGACGACTTCCCGACGAATGACGGTTCCTTTAAGGGACGTCATCCAAGATGGCGTCCCTCGAATTCCGATTGGCTGATAGGATTCTATCAGCCAATCGGAATTAAGGTAGGAAAATTCTGATTGGCTGATGGAATCAGCCAATCAGAATCAAGTTCAATCCGATTGGCTGATCCGATCAGCCAATCAGATTGAGCTCGCATTCTATTGGCTGTTCCACATGGATGCATTTCAGTTTTGAGTAGAAACATTTTTGTAATATACATGTATTAGCAAAAATGCTTTTAAAAAAAGCTAAAGCTGTTTCAAAAGTGTATTTAAGTATGCACCGTGCACCAGCATTTTAAGCACAATACTCAGAGAGCCTAAGGTGCTTCTACCATCTGGTAATGACGCAATTTGACAATTGCTTGCCTGATTTAAGCCCCACTTGCACTCTGAGCAGCTGTAGTATATAAAATGCTGGTGCATTGAGAATATCTAGCTATGCTTCACATGCACGTGCAGAGAAAAATGTTAACACTAAGACAGTGATAACTATTACTAGAAGCATGTTTGCCAATACATTACAAATATATTTCTTTTCAAAGAAGCAATTCATCTATATGCATTTAAATTTTGACCGGAATGTCCCTTTAACTATCACCCGCAAGCTCACTTGTACAGAGACAGCTTGATAACTGGAACCCACTGTTATATTCAGGCAATTGTGTAATAATTACATTCTCAAACACATTACATTTTTTATTTGCAATTTTATGCTCTCATAATTTTTTTTATCCTTTATTCTTTTGTACGGATGATAGAAAAAGTTTAATGCCGATAAGCGTTGATTTAGTGGCCAGTGCTCTGTCATTTTATTCTTGTTGCAGTTTGATCAGTGTTTCTAATAAATTCTGTCTCACTTGTCCTGTTGTGTAGATTGTATATTCTTTAGTGTTTTAGCTAAAACAAAGCTGAAATTCTCAGGATAGGATTCTGTTCATAGTGCCACTAGTACGTGACTCCTGTACCCCTGAAGATATTTGCATAGTTTACTCTCAAGGATTTTTTGCTGGATAGAATGGATCCTCTTGGGAAAACCATCAGGCTTTAAATAATTTTCCCACAGCTGTTTTATTGCTATTGCACTTTATTATTTTTATTAGGAAGTAGGATTTAAAAAAAAAGAAAACCCTCAATGGAACAGAGATAGTGGGCAGATTGGATGAATTGTATTATTGCTAATATTTTATTTATATTAGTACATAGAGTACTCAATAACATGTGGGGGTGGTTTTTAACTCTATGAGAAAATAAAGCAAAGATATTTATAGGCAATCACTTATATATCATACTTAAAGGGACATATAACAGTATGAACTACCAAAGGTTTCTAAATATATAATGCCCCCCCCCGGGTATTTCCATATATGGAAGGTGCTATCCAGGCCATAGCTTCTGCAGAATGCACTCGTGCACATGCATGGTAGGGAGCAGAGTCACATGACACCTGACCAAAGCAGTGCACAGTATAATGCTGAAGATTTCACAAAGCATGTGATATTATCCCCATAGAAATGAACAAACTTCTTGGCACCAAACAATAGCAGTACCTGATGTCCCTCCTCAACCCTCCCCCCCTTGCTTGCATTAGTAATTATCTTCACATGCACACTTTGTAATATGATAGCACAAGGTTTGGAATAGGAAACTGATAAGGGGGGGGGGGGTGACGTGATCTACATTTGGCAGCACTAAAGTGTAAGTAATTTTGCAGATTTTTGGAAATTTTATTAAAATACTTATAAGCTTTTTTTTTTACACACACTGTTTTACCTCAGTTGAGCCTTTTAGAATATGCACATAACTCAAAATGTTTTATGGCACTTTACTTCTGTGTTTTTAGTCATTTCATGTTATTGTAATGATTGGATGATTTTAGTGTTCTTCTCTTTCCACCCACAATAGGAATATTCAGCTTGTGATCAACACAATACATTGGCCCCTACTTATCAAGCTATCAACTTACCTGCATTCGCCGCACCAATACGCTCGCCTAAGATCGCCTAACATCGCTGCTGCGGACCTGAATACGTTCTCCAAAATTACCAAAAAATCTGTCAAAAAGCCGTGCACCAAGTACGGGGAGATGAGCAGCGGACTGTTGTTAACTAACAGTCATCAATCTCGCTGCTCTTCGGATTTTTTGCTGCTTTATTGGTACCCTTTCACTAAACACCCACACTATATTATATTGTTTACCCACTATACCGCCGCTCCTGGAGCCCACCACAACTAAATAAAGTTATTAACCCCTAAACCGCTGCTCCCGGAGCCCACCGCAACTCTAATAAATGTATAAACCCCTAAACCGCCGCTCACGGACCCCGCCGCCACCTACATTATATTTATTAACCCCTAATCTGCCCCCCCCTACACCGCCGCCACCTACTTTATATTTATTAACCCCTAATCTGCCCCCCCACACCGCCGCCACTATAATAAATTTATTAACCCCTAAACCTAAGTCTAACCCTAACACCCCCTAACTTAAATATAATTTAAATAAATCTAAATAAATTATTCCAATTTAAAACTAATACTTACCTATAAAATAAACCCTAAGGCCTAGATTTAGAGTTGGGCGGTAGCCGTCAAAACCAGCGTTAGAGGCTCCTAACGCTGGTTTTTACCGCCCTCTGGTATTTGGAGTCAGTCATTAAAGGGTCTAACGCTCACTTTTCAGCCGCGACTTTTCCATACCGCAGATCCCCTTACGTCAATTGCGTATCCTATCTTTTCAATGGGATCTTTCTAACTCCGGTATTTAGAGTCGTGGCTGAAGTGAGCGTTAGAAATCTAACGACAAAACTCCAGCCGCAGAAAAAAGTCAGTAGTTAAGAGCTTTCTGGGCTAACGCCGGTTTATAAAGCTCTTAACTACTGTGCTCTAAAGTACACTAACACCCATAAACTACCTATGTACCCCTAAACCGAGGTCCCCCCACATCGCCGCCACTCGATTAAATTTTTTTAACCCCTAATCTGCCGACCGCCACCTACGTTATCCTTATGTACCCCTAATCTTCTGCCCCTAACACCGCTGACCCCTATATTATATTTATTAACCCCTAACCTGCCCCCCACAACGTTGCCGCCAGCTACCTACAATAATTAACCCCTAATCTGCCGACCCCCACCTACGTTATCCTTATGTACCCCTAATCTGCTGCCCCTAACACTGCCGACCCCTATATTATATTTATTAGCCCCTAATCTGCCCCCCTCAACGTCGCCTCCACCTGCCTACACTTATTAACCCCTAATCTGCCGAGCGGATCTCACCGCTACTATAATAAAGTTATTAACCCCTAATCCGCCTCACTCCCGCCTCAATAACCCTATAATAAATAGTATTAACCCCTAATCTGCCCTCCCTAACATCGCCGACACCTAACTTCAATTATTAACCCCTAATCTGCCGACAGGATCTTGCCGCTACTGTAATAAATGGATTAACCCCTAAAGCTAAGTCTAACCCTAACACCCCCCTAAGTTAAATATAATTTAAATCTAACGAAATAAATTAACTCTTATTAAATAAATTATTCCTATTTAAAGCTAAATACTTACCTGTAAAATAAACCCTAATATAGCTACAATATAAATTATAATTATATTATAGCTATTTTAGGATTTATATTTATTTTACAGGTAACTTTGTATTTATTTTAACCAGGTACAATAGCTATTAAATAGTTAAGAACTATTTAATAGCTAAAATAGTTAAAATAATTACAAAATTACCTGTAAAATAAATCCTAACCTAAGTTACAATTAAACCTAACACTACACTATCAATAAATTAATTAAATAAAATACCTACAATTACCTACAATTAAACCTAACACTACACTATCAATACATTAATTAAATACAATATCTACAAATAAATACAATGAAATAAACTAACTAAAGTACAAAAAATAAAAAAGAACTAAGTTACAAAAAATAAAAAAATATTTACAAACATCAGAAAAATATTACAACAATTTTAAACTAATTACACCTACTCTAAGCCCCCTAATAAAATAACAAAGACCCCCAAAATAAAAAAATGCCCTACCCTATTCTAAATTACAAAAGTTCAAAGCTCTTTTACCTTACCAGCCCTGAACAGGGCCCTTTGCGGGGCATGCCCCAAAGAATTCAGCTCTTTTGCCTGTAAAAAAAACACATACAATACCCCCCCCCCAACATTACAACCCACCACCCACATACCCCTAATCTAACCCAAACCCCCCTTAAATAAACCTAACACTAAGCCCCTGAAGATCTTCCTACCTTATCTTCACCATACCAGGTTCACCGATCGATCCAGAAGAGCTCCTCCGATGTCTTGATCCAAGCCCAAGCGGGGGGCTGAAGATGTCCATGATCCGGCTGAAGTCTTCATCCAAGCGTGAGCTGAAGAGGTCCATGATCTGGCTGAAGTCTTCATCCAAGCGGGAGCTGAAGAGGTCCATGATCCGGCTGAAGTCTTCTATCAACGGTATCTTCAATCTTCTTTCTTCCGGATCCATGTTCATCCCGCCGACGCGAAACATCCATCTTCACCGACGACTTCCCGACGAATGACGGTTCCTTTAAGGGACGTCATCCAAGATGGCGTCCCTCAAATTCCGATTGGCTGATAGGATTCTATCAGCCAATCGGAATTAAGGTAGGAAAATTCTGATTGGCTGATGGAATCAGCCAATCAGAATCAAGTTCAATCCGATTGGCTGATCCGATCAGCCAATCAGATTGAGCTCACATTCTATTGGCTGATCGGAACAGCCAATAGAATGCGAGCTCAATCTGATTGGCTGATTGAATCAGCCAATCGGATTGAACTTGATTCTGATTGGCTGATTCCATCAGCCAATCAGAATTTTCCTACCTTAATTCCGATTGGCTGATAGAATGCTATCAGCCAATCGGAATTCGATGGACGCCATCTTGGATGACGTCCCTTAAAGGAACCGTCATTCGTCGAAAAGTCGTCGGTGAAGATGGATGTTCCGCGTCGGCGGGATGAACATGGATCCGGAAGAAAGAATCTTCAGCCCCCCGCTTGGGCTTGGATCAAGACATCGGAGGAGCTCTTCTGGATCGATCGGTGAACCTGGTATGGTGAAGATAAGGTAGGAAGAACTGCAGGGGCTTAGTGTTAGGTTTATTTAAGGGTGGTTTGGTTAGATTAGGGGTATGTGGGTGGTGGGTTGTAATGTTGGGGGGGGTATTGTATGTGTTTTTTTTACAGGCAAAAGAGCTGAATTCTTTGGGGCATGCCCCGCAAAGGGCCCTGTTCAGGGCTGGTAAGGTAAAAGAGCTTTGAACTTTTGTAATTTAGAATAGGGTAGGGCATTTTTTTATTTTGGGGGTCTTTGTTATTTTATTAGGGGGCTTAGAGTAGGTGTAATTAGTTTAAAATTGTTGTAATATTTTTCTGATGTTTGTAAATATTTTTTTATTTTTTGTAACTTAGTTCTTTTTTATTTTTTGTACTTTAGTTAGTTTATTTCATTGTATTTATTTGTAGATATTGTATTTAATTAATGTATTGATAGTGTAGTGTTAGGTTGAATTGTAGGTAATTGTAGGTATTTTATTTAATTAATGTATTGATAGTGTAGTGTTAGGTTTAATTGTAACTTAGGTTAGGATTTATTTTACAGGTAATTTTGTAATTATTTTAACTATTTTAGCTATTAAATAGTTCTTAACTATTTAATAGCTATTGTACCTGGTTAAAATAAATACAAAGTTACCTGTAGAATAAATATAAATCCTAAAATAGCTATAATATAATTATAATTTATATTGTAGCTATATTAGGGTTTATTTTACAGGTAAGTATTTAGCTTTAAATAGGAATAATTTATTTAATAAGAGTTAATTTATTTCGTTAGATTTAAATTATATTTAACTTAGGGGGGTGTTAGGGTTAGGGTTAGACTTAGCTTTAGGGGTTAATACATTTATTAGAATAGCGGTGAGCTCCAGTCGGCAGATTAGGGGTTAATGTTTGAAGTTAGGTGTCGGCGATGTTAGGGAGGGCAGATTAGGGGTTAATACTATTTATTATAGGGTTATTGAGGCGGATTAGGGGTTAATAACTTTATTATAATAGCGGTGCGGTCCGCTCGGCAGATTAGGGGTTAATAAGTGTAGGCAGGTGGAGGCGACGTTGTGGGGGGCAGATTAGTGGTTAATAAATATAATATAGGGGTCGGCGGTGTTAGGGACAGCAGATTAGGGGTACATAGGGATAATGTAAGTAGCGGCGGTTTACGGAGCGGCAGATTAGGGGTTAATAATAATATGCAGGGGTCAGCGATAGCGGGGGCGGCAGATTAGGGGTTAATAAGTGTAAGGTTAGGGGTGTTTAGACTCGGGGTACATGTTAGAGTGTTAGGTGCAGACGTAGGAAGTGTTTCCCCATAGCAAACAATGGGGCTGCGTTAGGAGCTGAACGCGGCTTTTTTGCAGGTGTTAGGTTTTTTTTCGGCTCAAACAGCCCCATTGTTTTCTATGGGGGAATCGTGCACGAGCAAGTTTTTGAAGCTGGCCGCGTCCGTAACCCCCGCTGGTATCGAGAGTTGAAGTTGCGTTAAATATGCTATACGCTCCTTTTTTGGAGCCTAACGCAGCCATTCTGTGAACTCTCAATACCAGCGGTATTTAAAAGGTGCGGCCAGAAAAAAGCATGCGTAGCTAACTCACCCCTTTGGCCGCAGAACTCTAAATCTAGGCATAAGATAGCTACAATATAACTAATAGTTACATTGTAGCTATCTTAGGATTTATTTTTATTTTACAGGCAACTTTGTATTTATTTTAAATAGGTACAACAGTTATTAAATAGTTATTAACTATTTAATAACTACTTAGTTAAAATAAATACAAAAGTACTTGTAAAATAAAACCTAACCTAAGTTACAATTACACCTAACTCTACACTATAATTAAATTAATTACCTACGTTAACTACAATTAACTACAATTAAATAAAATTAAATAAAATTATCTAAAGTAGAAAACCCCCCCACTAAATTACAGAAAATAATAAAATAATTACAATATTTTAAAACTAATTACACCTAATCTAATCCCCCTAACAAAATAAAAAAGCCCCCCAAAATAAAAAAGCCCTACGCTAGACTAAATTACAAAAAGCCCTTAAAAGGGCTTTTTGCGGGGCATTGCCCCAAAGTAATCAGCTCTTTTACCTGAAAAAAAGTACAATACCCCCCCAACATTAAAAGCCACCACCCACACACCCAACCCTACTCTAAAACCCACCCAATCCCCCCTTAAAAAAACCTAACACTAACAACTTGAAGATCACCTTACCTTGAGAAGTCTTCATCCAACCGGGCCGAAGTCCTCAATGAAGCTGGGCGAAGGGGTCCTCCAGACAGGCAGAAGTCTTCATTGAAGCCGGGCAGAAGAGTTCCTCCAGACGGGCAGAAGTCTTCATCCAGATGGCATCTTCTATCTTCATCCATCCGGCGCGGAGCGGCTCCATCTTCAAGAAATCCGACGCGGAGCATCCTTCCTGGCCGACGACTACCCAGCGAATGAAGGTTCCTTTAAGTGACGTCATCCAAGATGGCATCCCTTCAATTCCGATTGGCTGATAGAATTGTATCAGCCAATAGAAATTAAGGTAGGAAAAATCCTATTGGTTGATGCAATCAGACAATAGGATTGAAGTTCAATCCTATTGGCTGATCCAATCAGCCAATAGGATTAAGCTTTCATTCTATTGGCTGTTCCAATCAGCCAATAGAATGCAAGCTCAATCCTATTGGCTGATTGGATCAACCAATAGGATTTTTCCTACCTTAATTCCTATTGGCTGATGTCTTGAAGATGGAGCCGCTCCGCGCTGGATGGATGAAGATAGAAAATGCCGTCTGGATGAAGATAGAAGATGCCATCTGGATGAAGACTTCTGCCCATCTGGAGTACCTCTTCTGCCCGGCTTGGATGAAGACTTCTGCCTGTCTGGAGGACCACTTCGCCCGGCTTCGTTGAGGACTTCTCAAGGTAAGGTGATCTTCAAGGGGTTAGTGTTAGGTTTTTAAGAGGTGATTGGTGGGTTTTAGAGTAGGGTTGTGTGTGTGGGTGGTGGGTTTTAATGTTGGGGGATATTGTACTTTTTTCAGGTAAAAGAGCTGATTACTTTGGGGCAATGCCACGCAAAAAGCCCTTTTAATGGCTATTTGTAATTTATTGTACAATTAGGGGGTGTTGGGGTTAGACTTAGGTTTAGGGGTTAATACATTTAATATAGGGGCGGCGGTGTAGGGGGGGCTCCGGGAGCGGCGGTTTAGGGGTTAAACACTTTATTTAGTTGCGGCGGGGTCCGTGAGCGGCGTTTTAGGGGTTAATACGTTTATTAGAGTGGCGGTGGGCTCCTGGAGCGGCGGTTTAGGGTTTTTATAAGTATAATGTAGGTGGCGGCGGTGTAGGGGGGGCAGATTAGGGGTGTTTAGACTCAGGGTACATGTTAGGGTGTTAGGTGTAGACATTACCATAGGAATCAATGGGATATCGGGCAGCAGCGAACATGAGCTTTCGCTGCTTTCAGACTCCCAATGATCCCTATGGCATCCGCCGCCTCCAGGACGGCGGATTGAAAACCAGGTACGCTGGGCTGGAAAAGTGCCGAGCGTACCTGCTAGTTATTTGATAACTAGCAAAAGTAGTCAGATAGTGCCAAACTTGCATTCGGAACATCTGGAGTGACGTAAGCATCGATCTGTGTCGGACTGAGTCCGGGGGATCGTATGTTACGTCACTAAATTCTACTTTTGCCGGTCTGTAGGGTTTGATAACTAAGGCAAATCAGGCTCGCCACAAATATGCTGCGGAATTCCAGCGTATTTGCGGTTGACAGCTTGATAAATAAAGGCCATTGTAGCCAGTTTCAGACTCAAATAAATCGATCATATTACGTTACCACATGTCAATATAGTTATTGTTTCAAGAACCCAAATGCTATCACACGACCGATAACAGTAAATGAACACTTACTTGTGCCCAGAGTCATATATTTTTCATCTCACCAAATCGCTATGCACTTTCAACATTCAACATGAGAAGCGCGTCCGGGCTTAAACTCCTCCCAGTGTACTGGTATTTATCCAAATCTATTCCGCAGCTGACAAGTGGAGAGCCCTATAGATACATTCGATGCAATATAAAAATTTATCAAAACAAAATCCAGCCCTGCTCCATCCTTAAAAATTTTAACTTTATTGCCATCCCATCATAGGATATATTAAAAATTACAAAATTAGCATAAGGCACATATAGAAAAGTAAAATAGGTAGTGCAAATAGCATCCCCATAAAACAAAGTTTGGCACCCTACTGCATCTGACGCGTTTCAGGTTTACCCCGTAGTCATAGGGGTCCATTTATTAATGTCTGGTGAACTGCTACTGCAATACCACCCCCCTGCAGATTCGCGGCCAATCGGCCGCTAGCAGGGGGTGTCAATCAGCTCGATCGTATTCGATTGGGTGGACAAGTTAAGGAGCAGCGGTCTTAGGACCGCTGCTTCTTAACTTCCGCTTCAGCGGAAACTGAAGCAGAGTGTTTTGGAGGCAGTATACACTGCTTTTTAAATAGACCCCCATAGTGTAAGAAACCAGGGGTACTTACAAGTTTAAATAAACCTTTACATATACAATTAGAAAAAAAACGCCAAATCTGAGATGCTTTAACTTGACGCTGGGTCCTATGGCCCACCTTATTTGTTATCAGAGGCTTTGACAGGAAGTAATGAACCCTACACAAATGAAAATCCTTTTAAAATGAAGAATACATATTGTAATGATTTCTATTAAAGGGACAGTCAATTCCAAAAATGTTATTATTTTAAAAAGATAGATAATCCCTTTATTATTACCCATTCCCAGATTTGCACAGCCAACACGGTTATATTAATATAATTTTTACCTCTGTGATTACCTTGCATCTAAGCCTCTTTTGACAGCCCCCTGGCCACATGGCTATTTATTATCTATTGCCTTGCATTTTAGCCAATTAGTGCTCTGTCATGGGAGTGAGCACAATGTAATCTATATGGCACATATGAAAATAATATATAAAAAGCATGTGATAAGATAGAAACAGGCAGAAAAGATAGGGAATGGGCAGTAAAGGTGTTATCTATCTTTTTAAACAATAATAATTTTGGTGTTGACTGTCCCTTTAAATATAACATACTGTTCTGTGCTTTTGTTATTATAACAATGCAAAATACTGTTTTACATCCCCTTAGGTGTTTGTATGATTAAAAATGATAAAATTATGCAGAATGATAAGGAATTGATAATTGTGTGTATTGTTTATTATTATTGGCTTAGACATAAGAAGCAGAATTCATACAAATAAGACAGCTATTGGACTATTTTTATAGGCATTCTTGAGGTTGCCAAGGGACCTTGTTGCAAAGGTGAGATCATGTTGGAAATTCATTGAGCATTGCTTCACCTATATTTTCCACAGTGTTGTTAGTGAGCGTTCCTGACATTTACATTTATAGCTGTGTGAGGTGCCACAGCATGATATCTGGCACATCAAACACTAACTGCTAACAATAATTATCAGCCAGAACACTTTGGAAACTATTGCATAACGGTTTATGGAAAGATTTGTGATTGTAACATATTTACATGTTCTGTTTTGGTAAAGTGGCCTTGCTGGATTGAGCAAATGGTATCTCTGGGAGGAATGTTGTGGGAGTTCTGGAGTGTTTTAGGGGTGTGGTAGGGATTTTTCACCTACATTTAAAGGAACATAACACCCACATTTTAAAGCTCTTTAAAGTGATGCAGCATAGCTGTAAAAAGCTGACTAGAAAATATCACCTAAACATCTTTATGAAAAAAGGTAGAAATTTACCTCAAAATTTTCTAAGTATTCACACCCTATTGTAAAGAGACTTTAAGCAGCCAATCAGGAGACTAGTCCCAGTACTTGCAAGGGAGCGTGCATCTAGCATGTGCAGGCACAGTCATGTTATTTCCTTATTCAATTTTAGGAAATTTACCATGAAATTTAACAAGATTTCAGTAAAATCTCATGAGATCAAAGCATAGCATATATCACCATTGCTGATGCTGATTGGCTATTGTTTTTTGTCAACTTACAACGGGACAGTAGCTGAAGTATAACTGTTACCAGAGCACTTACTATTGTATAAATAAAAAGAGAGAAGCGCTCAACCTGGGGACGAACAATAGCATAATAGCTTGTTCTATGGCTAGTTACCACCCAAGAAGCCTCTTTTTGCTCAACATGTGCCTTTCACAGAGAACTTTCCTGTAACATATCAGTCTGATTCCTGAAATACCAGGCAATCCCTCTCTGAACGAAAGAAACAGCAAAACCCCAGACATAAGTTTCGTAATTCTTTTATTAGAAAAATAATCATATATGCATATATTGAAAATAAAATCATAATAACAAATGCAAACAAAATACCTCTTGTTACAAAACAACTGAAATATTGACCCAAACTTTTTTCATCAGAAAAAAATCAAAATGCAAACATAAAACCTAAATAATCACACAAAATAAAATTAAACATATTTCAAATACAGACAAAAACAAACTGGAGAAAAAAAAACAACTAAATAATCCAATCCTTCCACTTCTTTTTCTTCCAGATGCCTTCAGAATATAATTCCCCATATCGCCTCCTATCAAAAGAAAAATACAAAAACAACTCCCCACGGATCATACCCACACAATTACCTACAGTACCTACCTCTTTCTTAAAAATCAAAATATTACGCACATCCCACAACACCTTCACACAACATGCCAACAACCATATCAATCTTGCTTTCTCCTTTTCCACACCACTTCCACACAAACCATACATCATCATATTTAAAGTTAAAAACTGCACTCCAGTCAAACCTTTAATCATCCTTTTCAAACTTCTCCAAACATCCCTAGCATACTCACAATTCCAAAACAAATGAATAACACTCTCGCTTTGACCTCAACCATCTCTAGGACACACTTCTGAAGCCACTAAACGACGCATTCTATGAAAATCCCTTGTCGGCAAACACTTATGCACACTCATCCAACTAATATCTTTCTGCCTATTCATCAAATACTAATTACACACATTTTTCCATACCAACACACATTAATTTTCATTCAAACCCCCAATCAACTCAATACCTTCCTTCTTCTCCAACATTTTCAACACCATTCTGTTTGCACACCACATCTCCCTACTAACATTCTCCAAACCATATTTTTTAATCCAACATTCCACCCTTACATAAAACCACGGAACAGCAAAACATACCGGTTTCTTTCTATTAATCTCAAACAAACCATATTGTCTTAAAACATTTCCACAAGCATACTTTACCATACAACCAGCCATGCTATCCTTACCACTCATAACCACACACCTACTAACATATTTTACAGCCAAAAATCTCTCCACATTTGGAAAACCCTTACCACCAAAATTCTTACTCTTAACAACATCTCTTTTTGTGATATACCTTTAAGGTATATCCCGCCTACCTTTCCTCCACCCTATATCAGGCACACCTGAACCATCATTCCTTGCCTGAAAATTGTTTTCTCTTTGGAGCTTATCTGATCGCATCCCTCATGTTGTGATTCTACTTTTGATAATTCCTAACTTGCTTCATTGTTACTTTCTCTCTGAACAGCAGTAGTAAGCGAGGATCTTTTGCTGTACACTTTACTTTCAAAAGTATTTCATTATTTCTCCAATTCTACCGGAATCCTATTATTTCATCAAACCGGATCAAGGAGCCACCGGATCTACTTGCAGCGTCCCGGAAGCCGCACTCACACCAACGCAGTATACCGGTCACAGAGGTAAAACCGATCTCCTCAAACCTAAGGTGATATTTAATCCAATTACAAAGGATCTGTTCTTACCTTGTCACTCTCTGGAAAGTATCCACATTACCATGCTGAATCTACCGGTTACTACCATAGTCTGACTGTGCTGTATATATTTTATGTATGAGTGTGTGAGTGCGTGAAGTCATTCCTGAGAATTGCTACAACAAGAATCAACTACTGATGTTTTACTAAGTGTATCAAAATACATATTTACTCTATCATATCTCTGAAATGTTTGCTTTATGATCCTTACCTATATTGCAACAATTGTTTCTACTCAAATATTCCTTGCTTCTGCTTGGCATCTACGAAGTTTTCTTTCAGTAAAAGTCTCACCAGTGATTTAACAGGTAGTTCAAACCATACTGCCTGTTTTATTCATTAAAAGAGCAACAAACCCTTAGCTTAAAAACACTGCATAAGTTCCTGCATAAAACAGGACATCACATCATTTTCAGGCCACAGTGTTCTAAGGGTTTGTTACTGGTAAACAAAACTTTGTTAATATGGATGCAAATGAAATTAAAACTGAGTTCTCTAACATACAAAGAAAATTAGATTATCTTGCACAAGGCTTAACAGAAGTACAAGCAGATAATACCGCATTAAAAGCTATTGTTAAAGAATATATGTCTCACAAAAGTACTGATGTACCTGAACCCCATATTCAATACCCTCAACCTTTCACTGGTAAAAGACATGAATTCAGAGATTTCAAAACTGCTTGTAAACTTCTTTTTACCATGAGACCCCGCACATATTATTCAGACCGCATCAGGGTTTGCACCACTATTTCATTTCTACAGGGAGAGCCCAGAACCTGGGCTAACAGGTTTTATGAAAATAATGACCCAATTTTGGATTCACTACAGGATTTCTTTCAAGCTATGTCTAATTTATATGAAGATACAGATATGCAAATAACTGCAGACTCTAAACTACGCGCACTCAAACAGGGTAAGCGCACGGTGGAGGAGTACACAACTGAATTTCAAATGTGGGCAACAGACTCACTATGGAACCAAGTTAGCCTTAAGAATCAGTTTAGGCTGGGCCTATCTGAAAACCTTAAGGATGAACTGTCTCGCCAGGAAATGCCTGATTCTCTTCCAGCACTTATTAAATTAAGCACATCCATAGATAGAAGACTCAGGGAACGGCGAGCAGAGAGATTCACTTCAGACACAATACCCAGACGTCAGGTCACTTATCCTACAACATCTGAGAAATCTCAAGGTAGTGTAACCCCTATGGAGATAGGCACTATCAAGGGGCCACTAAGTAATGAGGAAAAAATGAGAAGAAGGTTAGAAAACTTGTGTTTATACTGTGGACAAAAGGAACACACCGTCTCAAGCTGTCCTTCATTACAAAGACAAAAGAAGGGTAAGAAAACCGGTTATAAAAACATATATCATATCTCAGATACAATGCAATTGACTTTACCTCTCTCTTTGCAGTGGGATCAGGAAAATATACACTCCAAGGCATTGATTGACTCAGGTGCATCTGGGAACTACATTGATTCTGTATATATTGTAAATAATAAAATTCCTCTGGTGTGCAAGCAGAACCCTGTCTTTGTTAAATCAATTGATGGTACTTTAATAAATAAGGGACCCATTACACACCAGACAATACCTTTGCTTATAATGATAAACAATGGGCACACAGAATATATTACATTTGATGTGATCCCCATATCACTGCATACTATCATTTTAGGATATAGTTGGTTGCAAAAACATAATCCCAAAATAGATTGGGAACATTCAAAACTTACACTAGACTCAACATATTGCCTAAACACCTGTTACCCTCATAGTATTTTAACATCATCTGAGACAGGGATACCAGGGATATATCAGGATTTGGCAGAGGTCTTCAATTTGAAAGAAGCAGAGAATTTACCACCCCAAAGAAGCTTTGATTGCCCTATAGATATAATTCCAGGGTCACCAATACCACATGGGAAGATCTATCCTTTATCACAAGATGAGTTAGTGTATTTAAGGTCCTATTTGGATGACAACCTGAGAAAGGGATTCATATCCCACTCTACATCCCCTGCTGCAGCAGGCATGTTTTTGGTAAAAAACAAAGATGGCACTCTAAGGCCTATAATTGATTACAGGGCTTTAAACTCCATAACCATAAAGAACAGGTATCCATTACCACTAATACCAGAGATAATAGAACGGTTAAAAGGAGCACAAATATTTACTAAACTAGATTTAAAAGGGGCATATAACCTTATCAGAATGAAGAAAGGTGACGAATGGAAGACCGCTTTTCGGACTCGATATGGGTTATATCAATATAACGTCATGCCTTTTGGATTGAGCAATGCCCCAGCTACTTTCCAACACTTTATTAATGAAATCTTCCGAGATCTAATGGATATCTGTGTTATAGTGTATCTAGATGACATTCTAATTTATTCCAAGACAGAACAGGAACACGAAAGACATGTACGTTGGGTCTTAATGCGCTTGAAGGAACACAAGTTATATGCCAAACATGAAAAGTGTTTATTTCATGTGAACAAAATCAAATTCCTGGGATACATAATAACTCCTAACAGGATCCAAATGGATCCAGAGAAAGTTTCATCTGTACTAGAATGGCCCACAAAAAATTGGTTCGTGCCCTACAACGTTTTATTGGCTTTGCCAATTACTATCGAAAGTTTATAAAAAACTTTTCTGATATAGTAAAGCCCTTAACTCAGTTGACTAGTAAGAAACAAAGATATAAATGGACCGAACAGGCCCAATTAGCTTTTGACTACTTAAAGGGGCAATTCTCCAAAGCCCCCATTTTACACATGCCAGATCCTAAGCTACAATATGTGTTAGAGGTAGACGCCTCAAGTTCAGGTATAGGAGCAGTTCTATCTCAACAAGTAGACAACAAATCAGAATTATTTCCTGTAGCTTATTATTCAAGAAGATTCACACCTGCAGAAAATAACTATAGTATAGGAGATAAAGAACTCCTTGCTATCAAAGTATCCCTTGAACAATGGAGGCACTTACTGGAAGGTACAAAAAAACCATTTAAAATCTTCACAGATCATAAGAATCTGGAATATTTGAAGAAAAGCAAAACTCTATCTTCCAGACAAGTAAGTTGGTCATTATTCTTAGATAGGTTCAATTTCTTGATCACTTACCGACCAGGAAGCCTGAATACCAAGGCTGATGCATTATCCAGAGTACAGGAAATGACACCTCAAGAGACCCTGACTCCAATAGTACCAATCGAAAAATGTATTGGAGTCCTAACACCTTTAGAGGAAGAGATTAAAAGGGCACAAGAAAAAGAAACCAATACACCTAAATCCTGTCACAAAAACCTAAATACTGGTTTAATAAACCATAAAGATCAATTGTATATACCCTGTTCATTAAGAAAACAAATATTGAAACACACTCATGATGAACCTTTATCCGGTCATACCGGAATACAAAAAACCATTGAAAAAACAAGAAGAAACTTTTGGTGGCCCCAAATGAATCAAACCATCCAAGATTATGTCAATTCCTGTGACACTTGTGCTAGAAATAAAATAGATCATAAAGGGCCCATCGGATTGTTGACCCCATTGCCAGTTCCGGATAAACCCTGGTCCATGATCTCGATGGACTTTATTGTAGAGCTACCAAAATCAAGAAACTTTAACACTATATTAGTTGTCATAGATCATCTAACAAAATTGGGACATTTTATACCCCTAAAAAGCTTACCCTCAGCTTTTACTACAGCAAATGTTTTTCTTAACCACATAGTGAAACTCCACGGACTACCCACTGATATAATAACAGATAGAGGTACACAATTCACCTCATCCTTTTGGAGATCATTATGCAAATTGTTAAAAATCACACCAAGATACTCAACAGCCTTCCATCCCCAAACCAATGGGATGACTGAGAAACTAAATCAAACATTAGAACAATATCTTCGTTGTTACATTTCCCATTTGCAGGATGATTGGATAGATTATTTATCAATGGCGGAATTCTCTTACAACAATTCGGTATCATCCTCAACAAAAATGACACCGTTCTATGTAACCTATGGATATCATCCGACAACTTTGACACTATCTAAAACTGACGTAAACTCACCAGCTGCTAAGGACTATTCTTTACAACTTGAAGCAAGACTAGCCCTAGTCAAAAAACACTTATCTGATGCAAAGAATTATCAGAAAGCTTATTATGATAAACGTCATAGACCCAGTCCAGTCTATAAAGTGGGTGACAAAGTGTTACTATCTGTAAAGAATCTAAAACTACATGTACCCTCTAAGAAATTGGCGAACCAATACATTGGACCTTTTGTAATCAATAAAATTTTGAACCCTATGACGGTATGTTTAACTCTTCCTGCAGCTTATAGGATTCATCCCACTATACATGTGTCTCTGATAAAACCTTATAATTCTACTGTACAAACCAGTCTTCAGACTCCAACTGCATTACAAATAGATGACCATGACGAATTTGAGGTGGACCGTATTCTAGATTCTAGGATCAAGAATCGTCACCTAGAGTACTTGTTAAAATGGAAAGGTTTTGGTCCTGAGGACAATTCTTGGCATCGTAGCACTGACATTTCTGCTCCCCGTCTGATTAGATCCTTTCATCGCAGGTATCCTTTGAAGCCATCCCTCTCGTCAATTGGGGGACCCCTTAGCGGGGGGAGTGTGTGATATACCTTTAAGGTATATCCCGCCTACCTTTCCTCCACCCTATATCAGGCACACCTGAACCATCATTCCTTGCCTGAAAATTGTTTTCTCTTTGGAGCTTATCTGATCGCATCCCTCATGTTGTGATTCTACTTTTGATAATTCCTAACTTGCTTCATTGTTACTTTCTCTCTGAACAGCAGTAGTAAGCGAGGATCTTTTGCTGTACACTTTACTTTCAAAAGTATTTAATTATTTCTCCAATTCTACCGAAATCCTATTATTTCATCAAACCGGATCAAGGAGCCACCGGATCTACTTGCAGCGTCCCGGAAGCCGCACTCACACCAACGCAGTATACCGGTCACAGAGGTAAAACCGATCTCCTCAAACCTAAGGTAATATTTAATCCAATTACAAAGGATCTGTTCTTACCTTGTCACTCTCTGGAAAGTATCCACATTACCATGCTGAATCTACCGGTTACTACCATAGTCTGACTGTGCTGTATATATTTTATGTATGAGTGTGTGAGTGCGTGAAGTCATTCCTGAGAATTGCTACAAGAATCAACTACTGATGTTTTACTAAGTGTATCAAAATACATATTTACTCTATCATATCTCTGAAATGTTTGCTTTATGATCCTTACCTATATTGCAACAATTGTTTCTACTCAAATATTCCTTGCTTCTGCTTGGCATCTACGAAGTTTTCTTTCAGTAAAAGTCTCACCAGTGATTTAACAGGTAGTTCAAACCATACTGCCTGTTTTATTCATTAAAAGAGCAACAAACCCTTAGCTTAAAAACACTGCATAAGTTCCTGCATAAAACAGGACATCACACTTTTCAAACACTCCATACCAGAACTCCAGAAAAAAGAAAACAACACTCTCAAAATTCTCTGAAAAATCCTCTCAAGAGGTAGAAACGCCAAATATAACATAATAGGGATCAAAACCGATTTAATAACTAACATCTTCCCTTCCAAATATAAAGTCCTTCAAGACCAAAACTGAAGTTTTCTACTCACTTTATCAAAAACATTCTCCCAACTTTCCAAGCCTTTCAAATCCACATCAAATTTCACACCCAACACCTCAATTGTTCCCATCATCCATATACCCAATCAATTTTAAACACCTTCCATTACTACCAGGAACACTCATACCTCTAACTAATTTATCCTTCCTCAAACTAGTTAACAATGGCTCAATGACACATAAAAATAACACAGGAGACAAAGGACTTCCTTGACGCACTCCAGATTTAATTCAAAATTCCTCAGTCAAGAAACCATTAACCGGAACTTGACTCACAATATCGCAATACAAACATTTAAACCATCCAATAATCTTACCAGAAAAACCTAAACGTTCTAAAACATGAAACATAAAATCATGCACTACCCTATCATTCGCTTTTTCAAAATCCACAATAGCAACAGTCCTCATCCTTTCCCTCACATACCACAGTACATCACGTAGTAACAACAAAGTTTCAGAAATCTGATGCCCAGGAACAGCACACACTTGCTCTTCACCCACAACCTTACCAATCACTCCATGTATTCTATTTGCCAGCACCTTTGCGATAAGCTTATAGTCAACAATCAACAACGTAATCGGCCTCCAATTCCTCAAATCTCTCCTATCACCCTTTTTAAATAACAAAACAATCAAACCTTTCCTCATTGAAACAGGCAAAACATTCTCAAAACAAACTTACAAACATCCAACATATCCACCCCTATCAAATTCCAAAAACAAGTATAGAATTCAGCAGGCAAACCATCACAACCAGGTACCTTCCCATTCTTAAAACTCCTAACAACCTCTGCAATCTCATCCAAACTTAGATCCCTTTCTAACAAATCATTATCATATTTTTCCAACTTAACCTCAATGTCTTCCAACAACTCCTTTTCCAATAAAACAACTCTTGTCTTTTCTTTATACAACTCACTATAAAACTCATGAACTTAAAGCAAAACACCATCCGTACCATTAATTTCACACTCAACCTTATCAAAAACACTAACAAAACCAGTCATTCCTTTAAAAGCTTTTTTAAAAAATATTTACTACAAGACTCATCCTTTTCCATTTTTCCAATCTTGCCATAAAAACAATTTTCTTTCCTTTTTCATGCATACACTTTTTAATTATCTTTCTTGCTTCAGCAATTTCCTCATGCACATCAATACCACAATTTCTCAAGTCATACAAATACAACAACCTCAGATACCATTTATCATACAACTCCCTTTCCATTCTAGCTTTCTCACAGCCTTTGTTAATAAAAAACCTCTTTATTTTAACCTTCAACCATTCTCACCACATAAGCACATTACTAAAATCACACTTTCTTTCATGCCACCTTTCATACATCCAAACAAAATGACCATTAATCTTCTCATCTTCTAACAAATCCACATGCAGTTTACAAACACCCTTACCATACTCTTCAATTCACAATTCACCTTACACATCAAAAGGGCATGATCCGTAAAGGGCATCCGCTTTAAAGAAAAATCATCAACACATAGAAATTTAGATAAAAAACAAAAATCTATTCGAGATTTTATCCCACCACTATCACTAAAGAAAGCAAAACCCTCCCCTGAAAATGAAATGGACCCAAAGGCCAACTTCCCTGATGTATCCACCGTACAGTCACTCCCACCCTCTCTATTCCCATTCTTAATAATTCGAATAAAATCCCCAACCAAAAAAGTTGGCTCTTGACCTGGCAGAAAAACTTTAATGTTTCAAAATTTAGCAAACGTTCTACCCTATTTGGAGAAGCATATACATTAAACAAACAAAAAACAGTCCCACAAAAACTAAAACTAACCAAAAGAACCCGACCTGGGACAATATGAACTACATTAAGGATAGAAAAACAAAACCCCTTAAACAAAACTCCCCCCCCCATTCCTATCAGAAGAAGAAGACCATACTTTAGGACCATATTCCCAGTCAGCACATTTAGGATGTTCAGAGAGACCACATTCCTGCAAAACAAAAAATATTAGCAGAACATACAGATAATAATTTAAAAATTGCAGCTCTCCTTGCTATAGTTTGCATACACCTGACATTAGGGAAGAAATGGTCAGAACCATCACAAAAATAAATTAAAGAAAAACAAACAAACAAAAAAATTAACATCAGGACTTCTTCTTTTCTTTCTTTTTCTTAGGACTCAAAGGAGATCCTTTAAATCTGCCTCTGGGACGTGCCGACCTCCTAGGCTCCCCCTTGCCAGCCTCATAACCAGTAACAGAAAAGTCACCTATACACTGGCTTGAGTCAGAGGGAATGTCTTTAGTAGAGACAGAAAGAAACTCTGAAATTAAAGAGCCAGCATTACTTGCAGTATCTGGATCTGCACTCTTAACTACTGGTAGATCCGAATCAGGACACTACCATGCATCAGAATCCGCACCTTTTTTCCGCTTGGAGGCAGATTTTTTCCATGCAGTGTCCATATCCTCCTCAGAACCAGAGGACACAACAACAGACCAATCAATGTTCTCCCCTTCACCAAGAACAGCATCAGGAGCAGGATCACTAGATGACCCAGTGAAGGAAAAATTCTCTGTCCCAGGAACAGCAACAGTATCATCCACAGAATTGGGCAACAGGGCTTCGGAAGCAGCTATCACATTAGATGTAGCAAGATCCACCTCCTGAAGATTAGATTGGGCTTCCTCCACCTTCTCAGCTACAGGAACCACCACAGGAGCATCAGACACCTCTCTGACAGGGACCCCAACTGCAGTTTTCTAACACAAAAGAGGTAATATAGAGATCAATACCTCATCAGAAACCTCCTCCTCATTCACAGATGGCTCAACCACAACTGAAGATGTTTTTTTTTGTAACATCAGCGTAGGAAGGCTTCACTCTATCAAGCCCCTGCAACATCATCAAAGGACACATCCTGCACAGATGACTTGAAGAACCACACAGGTCGCAGGTCCGGCATTTACTAAAGTGGGCAACAAGATGATCGTCCTCACCGCAAATTTGACATCTGGCACCTGGGCAATTTTCAGCAATGTGACCAAACAGGTTACAACTACGGCAAAACAGAGGCATGTCATCATAGTATAGGAAACCTCTATTTCCACTAATGGCGAAAGTCTGTGGAGGGTGTTTCTTTCCACCAATACCTAATTCATCTGGCACAAACCGCACCCAGAACCTGCGCTTCCATTGAAAGTCCCAAATTGATTCTTTAGCTTGCTACCCCCTTGAACATCATCAAAGCGACAAAGAAACAGACAAATTTCCACATCAGTGACCCAAGGGTTGTACATATGTACTGTAACCGGGATTCTTCTCTCCCTCTGCACACAGGCAACAAATCTCATGCCCACCAACTCTGGAGCAGCAGCCATATCAATAGTCCGTTGATAGCAGGTCTGTAAATGATGCTCATCGGTGAAAGCCACATCAAAAATCCCTCTTGAAGGGAAAGACTGAACACAATGCAAACTTGTTCTTGGCATCTTCAAAACACCCTCCAAAACAACCTGCTGGACATGAGCCAAACCAATCTCCTCTCAGAAGTCCTCAGAAATCAACACCCAAAGTGTATGGGGTACATTTGGCACATTGGTAGCCATAATTGTCCTATTGCCTCTTTCATGCTGGACTTCAGAGCTCCCCCCCCCAAAAGCAGCATGTGGCTGAAGTCCAGGGACAATGCCACAAGGCCAAGGGGACGGCCCTACTACCCAGTTGCTCTATGCCTAAGGAGTAGCCACCCCCCCAATAGCAGCAGGAGCCCAAACCCCAAAGGGAAAGGACCCCAGGCCGAAGGAGCAGGTCTCCAGGCAGCAAATCTTTCAACCAAGACCAAGCACAGAAAACTGCACTTGATCCCAGCCAAAGACCTGAGAAGCGACCTCAGACATACGTTTCGGCCTATTGTGGGCCTCATCAGTGAGGTGCAGCCATATCTCTCTAGGCACACTGAGCAACGGGTCCATGTCTGGATTCCCGCATCAAACTTAGGGAGACCTCCCTAAGAATCTTAGGCCTAGATTTGGAGTTTTGTCGGTAAGGACCCGCGTAGCTAACGCCGGCTTTTTTCTGGCCGCACCATAAAAATAACTCTGGTATTGAGAGTCCACATAAAGGCTGCGTTAGGCTCCAAAAAAGGAGCGTAGAGCATATTTAACGCAGCTTCAACTCTCGATACCAGAGTTGCTTACGCAAGCGGCCAGCCTCAAAAACGTGCTCGTGCACGATTCCCCCATAGAAAACAATGGGGCTGTTTGAGCTGAAAAAAAAACCTAACACCTGCAAAAAAGCAGCGTTCAGCTCTTAACGCAGCCCCATTGTTTGCTATGCAGAAACACCTCCTAAGTCTGCACCTAACACCCTAACATGTACCCCGAGTCTAAACACCCCTAAGCTTACACTTATTAACCCCTAATCTGCCGTCCCCGCTATTGCTGACACCTGCATTTTATTTTTAACCCCTAATCTGCCGCTCCGTAAACCGCCGCTACTTACATTATCCTTATGTACCCCTAATCTGCTGCCCCTAACACCGCCAACCCCTATATTATATTTATTAACCCCTAATCTGCCCCCCCACAATGTCGCCTCCACCTGCCTACACTTATTAACCCCTAATCTGACGACCGGACCGCACCGCTATTATTATAAAGTTATTAACCCCTAATCCGCCTCACTAACCCTATAATAAATAGTATTAACCCCTAATCTGCCGACCGGAGCTCACCGCTATTCTAATAAATGTATTAACCCCTAAAGCTAAGTCTAACCCTAACACTAACACCCCCCTAAGTTAAATATAATTTTATTCTAACGAAATAAATTAACTCTTATTAAATAAATTATTCCTATTTAAAGCTAAATACTTACCTGTAAAATAAATCCTAATATAGCTACAATATAAATTATAATTACATTGTAGCTATTTTAGGATTAATATTTATTTTACAGGCAACTTTGTAATTATTTTAACCAGGTACAATAGCTATTAAATAGTTAAGAACTATTTAATAGTTACCTAGTTAAAATAATTACAAAATGACCTGTAAAATAAATCCTAACCTAAGTTACAATTAAACCTAACACTATACTATCATTAAATTAATTAAATAAAATACCTACAATTACCTACAATTAAACCTAACACTACACTATCAATACATTAATTAAATACAATACCTACAAATAAATACATTTAAATAAACTAACTAAAGTACAAAAAATAAAAAAGAACTAAGTTACAAAAAATAAAAAAATATTTACAAACATAAGAAAAATATTACAACAATTTTAAACTAATTACACCTACTCTAAGCCCCCTAATAAAATAACAAAGCCCCACAAAATAAAAAAATGCCCTACCCTATTCTAAATTACTAAAGTTCAAAGCTCTTTTACCTTACCAGCCCTGAACAGGGCCCTTTGCGGGGCATGCCCCAAGAAGTTCAGCTCTTTTGCCTGTAAAAAAAAACATACAATACCCCCCCCAACATTACAACCCACCACCCACATACCCCTAATCTAACCCAAACCCCCCTTAAATAAACCTAACACTAAGCCCCTGAAGATCTTCCTACCTTGTCTTCACCCTGCCAGGTTCACCGATCGGTCCAGAAGAGCTCCTCCGATGTCCTGATCCAAGCCCAAGCGGGGGGCTGAAGATGTCCATGATCCGGCTGAAGTCATCATCCAAGCGGGAGCTGAAGAAGTCCATGATCCGGCTGAAGTCTTCATCCAAGCGGGGCAGAAAAGGTCTTCCATCCGATTGAAGTCTTCATCCATGCGGGATCTTCTATGGTCATCCATCCGGAGCGGAGCGGCAGGATCCTGAAGACCTCCGACGCGGAACATCGATCCAGGCCGACGACTGAACGACGAATGATTGGATCAGCCAATCGGATTGAACTTGATTCTGATTGGCTGATTCCATCAGCCAATCAGAATATTCCTACCTTAATTCCGATTGGCTGATAGAATCCTATCAGCCAATCGGAATTCGAGGGACGCCATCTTGGATGACGTCATTTAAAGGAACCGTCATTCGTCGTTCAGTCGTCGGCCAGGATGGATGTTCCGCGTCGGAGGTCTTAGGGGTACAGATTAGGGGTACATAAGTATAATGTAGGTGGCGGCACTTTGCGGTCGGCAGATTAGGGGTTAATTATTGTAGGTAGCTGGCTGCGACATTGTGGGGGGCAGGTTAGGGGTTAATAAATATAATATAGGGGTCGGCGGTGTTAGGGGCAGCAGATTAGGGGTACATAAGTATAACGTAGGTGGCAGTCGGCAGATTAGGGGTTAAAAAAATTTAATCGAGTGGCGGCGATGTGTGGGGACCTCGGTTTAGGGGTACATAGGTAGTTTATGGGTGTTAGTGTACTTTAGAGTACAGTAGTTAAGAGCTTTATGAACCGGCGTTAGCCCAGAAAGCTCTTAACTACTGACTTTTTTCCTGCGGCTGGAGTTTTGTCGTTAGATGTCTAACGCTCACTTCAGACACGACTCTAAATACCGGAGTTAGAAAAATCCCATTGAAAAGATAGGATACGCAATTGACGTAAGGGGATCTGCGGTATGGAAAAGTCGCGGCTGAAAAGTGAGCGTTAGACCCTATTTTTTTTTTTTTTTTTTTTATATTTTCTTTTTATTAAAGCTTTTTCTTTTCTCTTGATAACATAACAACAGGAAAAAAGAAACCATACAATTTACAAGGACAAAAAAAAGAAAAAAACAGTTATGCAACAATCAAGAGTACATTTCAAAAATAAAATTCAAGAGTATTTACATTAATTCTCCTTCTTTCGATTCCAACCTAACTTAGAACCGATATACATTTCACTATTCTTTGGTACACTTAAACAAAAACTTCCTTTGTTTCATATATGGGAAATCTCAGGGTTTGTACCTGGAGGGCTGGCGCAGGGGGTGGCTTGGTGAAAGAAAAAAAAAAAAAAAAAAAAAAAGTTGTCATTAGTATTATAATTATTATTATAGCGGGGGAGATCTAGTCCATCTAGCTAGTTCACCCAGCTAATGGGGAAGTTACCATTAAGGATGTTTAATTGAAAGAGAATAGATTGCTTAAATGGGAAAACCATTTGTTTTTGGACTCCCAATGGCATTATTTGGATAACCCTAGTCCACTTGGCAAAAAAAGATTCTATCTGTTTTTCGTTCCAGATCTGGATGTTATATTGGTCTATTATTATTTGTGTTTCTATACGCTTGGAAAACTCAGTCATACTGGGAGCTGCCGAAGCTTTCCATTTTTCCAATATTAATATCCGCCCGATCATAATAACAGTATTGATTAAGTGAGTATTTCTATACTTTTCTCCTGGACTTACTAAGACAACAATCTGTTGGGGTTTTAATAGTATCGGTATATCCATAAATTTATTAAGCCAGAAATTGATTTTGGACCAAAACTGCCTTATCTTTGGACACCACCAGAAGCAGTGGAGTAAATCTGCCCTATCTGAACTACATCTGGGACATAAATTACTGGTTGTATACCATCCTGCAAGTTTTTTTGGGGTGATGTAGGTCATATTAATCAATTTAAAATGTGATTCTTTACAGGCATTAGAAGTTTTCGTTTTTTTTGCCAGTAAAAAGCTTGCTTGGATATTTTCCATAGACACCTCAGGGAGCAGACTATTCCATTTAATGCATATTGCGTTCATAGATTGATAACCCATGTGACAAATCAGTGTATCGTAGAATTTAGTAATTGCGAAATTACCTTTTGAGTAAGCTTTAATATTATCTGCTAAATTACCTAATTCCCAATCTGGGTTATATTTAATTTTGATCGCCTGAAGGAAATGTCTAAGTTGGAGGTATGCGAAAAATTCAGATTGGGAAATTCCGAACTCTCTAGTAATCTGGCAGAAAGGTTTAATATGGCCAGTTGAGATATCTATTAATTGGACAAGATATATTAATCCTTGATTCTTCCATTTTGAAAAGATTGATCGACCCAGTCCAGCAATGAATTCTGGATTCCCTGTGATCGTTAAATGGTTGGATACGTATGGTATTACATTAATCTGTAGACATGTTCTATGCCAGGCGCGAATAATATTACGAAAAGTTATCATATTGCAAATGTTAGCTGGTAATTTAGATGGGCAGCAGTGTAAGATCGCATTTAAGGTGAATGGCGAAACCAGATCCGATTCTATTTCTAGTGAAGTCAAGTATTCTTTTTTGGTGATCCAATCTACTGCATACTTAAACAGAGAAACCCAGTTGTAGTATTGAATATTTGGAAATGCCATTCCAGCCATACTTTTGCGCATGGCCAGTTTCTGCATGGATAGTCGTGGTCTTTTGCCTTGCCATATAAAGACAGAGCAAACCCGGTTAAGCGCATTTAGATCTTTCCGAGATAATAAGAGGGGGAGATTTTGTAACAAATATAGTAGTTTAGGAAATAAAACAGTTTTAATTAAAGCCACCCGTGCAGAGAGAGATAAGGGTAGTTTCATACACTGTTCTAATTTTTTTTTCCCATATTCAAAGAATTCAGGGAAATTTAGTGCATACCAGCGTGCAGGGTCTGCACTAAGAACAATACCTAAATATTTTATATTTTTAACTTCTTTAAAGGGATGGCTTCTTATACTATATGGGGTCCTCACGATCCATAATAACTCTGATTTAGAGGTGTTTATTTTGTACCCTGAAATGGAACTGTAAACATCTATAATGCTTATTAGTTGAGGTATACTCTGTGTTGTGTTATTGAGAAAGATAAGCAAGTCATCTGCATACAGAAGGAGAGTCATGCTATACTTCCCCAGACATATCCCTTTAAGTTCCTGTCTTAGTAAGATCGCTAGGGGTTCCAGGGAGAGGTTAAAAAGAAGAGGCGATAACGGACACCCTTGTCTAGTGCCTCTGTTTAGCTTGAATCTATCCGACATTTCATCGTTAATAATTAGAGACGAAAAAGGATTCCTATAGATATTAAGGATGAATTGTTGGAAGTGCCCTGTAAGACCAAATTTTGTCAGAGAAGTGAATAAGTGGTCCCAGGTGATCGAGTCGAATGCCTTCTCGGCATCGACTGTAAGGATTGCTGCATCGTTTCTTGAATGGGTTCTTTTTGAGTGGATTTTATTTCGGTACCAGTCCAACAAGATTGTAACTTTCCGCAAGCTTTTCATTGAGCTACGGCCTGTCATAAATCCCACTTGGTCAGTATGAATTAGGGAGTCAAGATATTTCTGTAATCTCTTCGCTAGGATAGATGTTATTAATTTATAATCTACATTAAGTAGAGAAATGGGGCGATAAGAAGAGGGATTTTCAGCATCTTTATCTTTTTTCAGAATCAGGGCTATATTTGAAGCTGCAAAGTTACTGGAACAATCTTTTCCGTTCTGGTAATACTCATTAAACAACTTGAACAAAATTGGACTTACTTGATCTTGGAGCATTTTGTAAAATTCAGAGGGAAGGAAATCAGGCCCTGGCGCCTTGCTTAACTTAGAGCTTTTAATACTTGCATTAATTTCATCCATAGAAATGGGTTGATTAATATTATTAATTTGGTCCAGAGTTAGTTTTGGAGTTTTGATGCTCTGCCAGAATATTTCTTTATTTTCAAAATGGACCTCCCTTTCTGCATATAGGTCTTGATAAAACTGGTGGAAAACTTTTTTAATGTCTGAGTTGTTAGTGAATCTTTGCTTGTTAGATTGGACTGCCATTATCCTGTTATTTGAATTTTTCTTAGTGAGACGTGCAAGATATTTCGCTGAGTGTCCTGAAAAACCCCCATATAATGCTTTCTGTCTCAGTTCTTTGTTTGCTGTTTGTTGCTTTAAAAATAAATCTCTCTCTGCTTTGGCCTTAATGTACTTATCCCAATTTTGATCACTTACTGATGAAATATATGTCCTGAAGCTATTCTTAAGAGCATTAGCTAATTGATACTCCCTCTGCTTATTCTTACGTTTCCAATTGCACATGTACGCCTTTATTTCCCCTCTAAAAAAACATTTAGCGGTCTCCCAAAAGATTTCTATTTTATTTATATGTGTTTTATTAAAACTGTAAAACTCCGTCCATTTGGACTGTAACCAGTTCTTAAATTTAATATTATGGACCCAGTATTTAGGAAAAAAAAATTTGGAAAAATCATTTGGTTCCTTCTTAAGATTAGATTTGATAACCAATGTTAGGATGGCATGGTCCGAAATGACTATGTCTGCAATGTCTGCTACTATATTTAGTCCACATATTTTGTCTGAAACCAAGAACAGATCGATTCTCGAGAATGTTTTGTGACTTTTCGACTCACAGGTATACATTCTCAAATCCGGGTTTTGTAGACGCCAGATATCTTTGAGATCCAGAGAGTTACAAAAATTTCGCAGCAATCTATTTTCACAAGTTTTTTTACCTTGCTGTCCTTTATCAAGTCTATCAAGCTTAGAGTCCGGAACCATATTGAAATCCCCCGCTATAATTATATTTTCGTTGGAAAATTTAAAAAGTTTTGCACGTAGGTTATCCCAGAATTCCCAATCAGTAGAATTGGGACCATATACATTACATAAAACAAGAGCTGTATTATTAATTTCTATTTTAATTATTTGAAATCTGCCATCACTATCTTTCTCATCGTGGACAACCTTATAACTCAGGTTTTTATTAATTAATATTGCAACCCCTCTCTTTCTTTGGGAACATGGAGTAGCAATCACTTCGCCTACCCATTGAATTTTTAATTTAACTAGTTCTGGGGCTTTAAGATGAGTCTCTTGTAAGCAAAGAATATCAGGTTTTAGTTTCCCAGCCTGTCTAATAATGGATTTTCTTTTGCTGGGGGAGGTTATCCCTCCCACATTCCATGACAGGATTTTTATATCAGAGCCAGGCATATGTTATACAAAAGTGTCACATAACACCCCCCCAACACCAGGAAAGGGGAAAAACAAACAAACAAAAAAAAAACCAGCTAATATGCCCCCCCCCCCCCGCGCCAGGCACCTCCTAGAAAAAAAATAGGGACAAAAAGGAAAAAAATTAAAAGAGGACCAAGCACAGTCAAAGCAAAACATTTAAATACAATGTCTTTTAAGCATAATTATACTAAGACCATACATTAGGTGATCTTATTTTCTGTTAAAAAACATTGAGCTTCCTTAGGGTCTTTTAGTGTCTTGACTTCACCATTTAACATCACTGCAATTTTTGCTGGGTACAGCAACCTGGCATTATAATTAGCCTGTATGAGTTTTGAGCAAAATGGGGACATATCCCTACGTTTACCTAAGGTTTCTATAGAAAAATCTGAAAATAAAAGAATCTTGTGTTGGTCTATTGTCAGTGGGTATTTCTTTCTATAGCATCGGAAAAGGTTAACCTTATCTTGAAAATACGCTACTTTAACTATCACAGCTCTTGGTCTCGGGTTTCCATCTTTACTTAAGCGTGTAGGCCCTACTCTGTGTGCACGCTCAATTCTAATCGGGCTGTTATTTGGGCAATTTAATATCTCAGGAAGCATAGTAGAGGCAAAGGCAATTAGATCTTGATACTTATCAGATTCTGGTAACCCAATTATCCTAAAATTATTACGGCGAGCGCGATCCTCTATCTCTTCGACTCTAGTCTGTAACTCGTCTAACTTGTTTTGGTGTAATATAGTAAGATGGTCTTGATTATTAACCCTGTCTTCCAAATCCGAGATCCTGTTTTCTGCTTCTTCAAGCCTAGTATGGAACTGCCTTACCTCATTGGTTAATGTGGTTATCTCTATCTTTAATGAATCAAACTGTGGATTAATAATTCCAGCTATTTGGCTGAGTAGGTTAGGTGAGTCAGGGTTTAAAACTGTGTTATGTGAGGACTCCTGTGAGATGCTAGTGTCATTTTGTCTAGTGTTTTTTTTTTCTTTGTGTTTAGGTGGCATTATCGGGGAGTTTGCCTTGGAATGTGATACAAATCTTTCCATGTGATATAGTGGTGTGGGAGAAAAATTAGAAGGGAAAAAAAGAAAGCAAGGTGAAAAAAATAAAAAAAAGGAAAAGGAAGTGAAAAAAAGAAAAGAAAGAAAACAGGCGTGCTCAGGTGATTCAGCCCTTGTTCCTTTCCAATTTGTTGCTATCTAAATTTTGCTTAAGTTCTATTACCACAGTGTGACAACAAGAAAATGCAGAAGGAAAAAGAAGATAATTTTTTTTTTTTTTTTTTGCAGTTCCTCACGTGTTGTTACTGAGAGTACTAGCTTGACATTACAGCATGAGGTACATAGATACACACTTTAAGGGAAACCAACATCAGTAACTTATATGTAACAAAATAATTCTTCTATTATTACAAACATAGGCATATCTTGGGATCCCTTACAACCTTTAGGGGATACTTTCTTTAGTGCTTAACCAGCTACAATAATTACAATTACAGTTTTCTATAGCCTTCCTGCACCAGATGCTTGCCTAATGGTGATTACTAGCACTCTGATATTTATAATCAATGCATTGCTTATAACTGACAACAGCAGGCCATATACTGAAAGGCAGCACACTTAAATAAACAGGAAGAATTAGTTTCTCCCAGTCAGGAGTCTTTTCCTTTTGTTGCAATGTTTCTAGAAAGTAAAACGTTCCTAGAATTTAAGGTGTTAGTCTTGTTCCTTGGCACGCCAAGCGAGATAAATAATAGTAATACTTCTCCTTTGAGCTTGGATATTCTCAAATGGCAACACAACTTGAAGGGAACAGCTTAAACTTCTACTTGCAACTTTTAGGTATGTCCAAGCGCCTGTACTTTTAACACAGCTGGAAACGTGTTTGGCGGGGTAGGGAGAAGAGCTAAGGCCCCAGTCACAGGCACCACACAAATGTCAGACTATTAAATATAAGCAGGTTCAGAGTCATACAAGCATTTCAGTTGCCTTTTTAGGCGATGTTTAGCCAAAACAGTGAATACTTGCGGTTAGGACCTCCACTATCGTATACTCCTGGGCCAAATTGCTGCTCTCCTAAAACGTACACCTTTTGCTACACCGGACACCTCCAGGGAGTAATCGGGACTTCAAGGCAGCAGCTTCAGCATTGGCACCTTCTTTTTACTTCCATCACCAACGAATTATGCACTCCTTGCGCGCGCTGGTGACCAGCAGGATGGTTCCTGTAGACTCTGCTCCTAGATCCGCCGGCAACCAGGACCGGGACCAGGCAAGAAGGAGGCTCCAGCCGACAGAGCAAATTCGGCCTTACGGTGACTTCCACAGCGCTAGCTCCACGTCCGGGCTCAGGGATTCCACTCCGCCAGGATAGTAGACTCCGCGAGCAACGGCAAGGCAAGCACCGGTCGGTAGCGTTGTATCACTGCGCCACAAACACCTGCGCACAGAGTGGCGCCTTCACACGCCAGCTCCTCCCAACAGGAAGTCACCAATAATACTGGGTTTCACGCGTTAGACCCTATTTTGAGTGACTCCAAATACCGGAGGTAGCCTAAAACCAGCGTTAGGAGCCTCTAACGCTGGTTTTCACGGCTAACGCCAAACTCCAAATCTAGGCCTTATTTTGCATAAATAAAAAGAGAGAAGCACTCAACCTGGGAATGAACAAAAGGCATAATAGCTTGTTCTATGGCTAGTTACCACCCAAGAAGCAGCCTCTTTTTGCTCAACAGAGAATAACTTTCCTATAGCATATCAGTCTGATCCTGACTTAACAGTACAGTCAAGTCCCAAAATACCAGCCAATCCCTCTCTGAACATGAGAAACTGATGTCCTTGGATGTCCTCTCACTACCTTAAAGGGACACTGAACCCAAATTTTTTCTTTTGTGATTCAGATAGAGCATGACATTTTAAGCAACTTTCTAATTTACTCCTATTATCACATTTTCTTCATTATCTAGGTATCTTTATTTGAAATGCAAGAATGTAAGTTTAGATGCCGGCCCATTTTTGGTGAACAACCTGGGTTGTTCTTGCTGATTGGTGGATAAATTCGTCCACCAATGAACAAGTGCTGTCCATGGTCCTGAACCAAACAAATAGCTTAGATGCCTTCTTTTTCAAATAAAGATAGCAAAAGAATGAAGAAAATTTGATAATAGGATTCGGATAGAGCATGAAATTTTAAGCAACTTTCTAATTTACTCCTATTATCAAATTTTCTTCATTCTCTAGGTATCTTTATTTGAAATGCAAGATTGTAAGTTTAGATGCCGGCCCATTTTTGGTGAACAACCTGGGTTGTTCTTGCTGATTGGAGGATACATTCATCCACCAATGAACAAGTGCTGTCCATGGTCCTGAACCAAACAAATAGCTTAGATGCCTTCTTTTTCACATAAAGATAGCAAGAGAACGAAGAAAATTTGATAATAGGAGTAAATTAGCAAGTTGCTTAAAATTGCATGCTCTATCTGAATCACTAAAAAAAATTTTTGGGTTCAGTGTCCCTTTAAGCTAAATCTCTCCAAAACTGAACTCCTTATTTTTCCCCTTCTTCCAAAATCTCCACCCCCCCCCACTTTCTATAACTGTTGATAATCCCATCATTACCCCTACCCCGCTCGCCCGATGTCTTGGGGTCACACTTGACTCAGACCTTTCCTTCACTCCTCACATTCAGTTCAGTTTTAAGGTGGAAGTGCCACTTCCACCTTAAAAACATCTCTAAAATTAGACATTTTCTTACACGACACAACTAAGATTTTAATCCACTCTCTCATTCTTTCCCATCTTGACTACTGCAATTCTGTCCTCTCTGGTCTACCTAGCTGCCGCCTTGCTCCTTTACAATCCATAATAAATGCCTCTGCCAGACTCATCTTCCTTAAAAGTCGCTCTTCACCTGCTGCACCTCTCTGCCAATCCCTTCACTGGCTTCATCTTGCCTCCAGGATTAAACACAAAATTCTCACGCTGACATACAAAGTCCTCAACTGCACTGTTCCCGACTATATTTCAGACCTTGTCTCCAGATACTCTCCCTCCCGTCCCCTTCACTCTGTTCACTATCTCCTCCTCTCCTCCTCTCTTGTTACTTCCTTACATTCCCGTTTACAGGACTTCTTCAGACTGGCTCCCATCTTGTGGAACTCCCTGCCTCGCTCCACAAGACTCTCCCCTAAATTGAACAGCTTCAAGCGCTCCCTAAAGACTCTATTCTACTATTCAGGGATGCATACAACCTACACTAACCTTTCCTAACTCTATCACTTTCCCCTTGAACCCCGTAGAAGAAAGTAAGCCTATGAGCACAGCTGTTTGCAGATCGACCTTCATAAGAGCCGACTACAAAAGAGCAACTCTCGGCAGGGCCCTCTACCCATTTGATCCATATAAATGTTATCCTGTATACCAACTATGTTCATAGCGCTGTGGAATCTGTTGGCACTCTACAAATACCTGTTAATAATAATAATAATAATAAACCCCAGGCATACGTTTCAGCCTAGTGTGGGCCTCGTCAGAGAGGTGCAGCAATATCTCTCTAGGCACACTGTTGTAAGCTGAAGAAATTTTGAGGTTAAATAGTTTACCTTATTACATAGAATTGTTCAGGTAATATTATCTTGTCAGCTTTTTACAGTTATGCTGCATCACTTTCATGTGGGTATGGGTGAGAGTGTACTGTAATTTTTTTTTTTAACAAATAGCTCCTTTACCAACTTTGCCATGTGAAATACCTGTTTTTGCCTTTTGAAACAGCTGCCTTTACTGAAAATATGAATATGCTTGTACATTCTGTTGAAAAGCTATGTAATCAGGCGATAACAGTGTAAATAACCTCTCAGTGTTTCAGGTAAATATAAATTATTAGATTACTATTTTTTGGTTCTAAAATAGCTGTTTTTGCTCATTGAACTAACTACTAGGCCCCTATTTATCAGGTCTGCAAGACCTCGCTAAATGCGGAAAGCAATACTCTCTCCACATTTAACATTGCACCAGCAGTTCACAAGAGCTGCTAGTGCAATGCCGCCCCTGCTGACTCGCGGCCAATCGGCCGCCAGCAGAGAGGTGTCAATCAACCCGATCGTATTCGATCGGGTTGATTTCCGGCGATTCCTGTCCGCCTGCTCAGAGCAGGCAGACAGGGTTATGGAGCAGCGGTCTTTAGACCGCTTCTTCATAACTTGTGTTTCTGGCGAGTCTGAAGACTCGCCAGAAACACGGCCCTTCAAGCTCCGTACGGGAGCGAGCTGCACTTAGTCTTATGTCGCGGTCGGGCCAGGCTGTGACTATACAGCTGGCCCGATGCGCTGAGGAAATATAACAGACCCGCTCAGCAGAGAGCAGAGAGCGGGTCTGTGAAACAGCGCTTTCTTTTAAAAATTAATAGGGGAAATTACGTTTAAATAATATTTGGCTAATATAATGTTATATAATTCTGCACTATGTGCAGAATTATATAACATTATTTTTAAGGTTTACTGTCCCTTTAAAGGAAATAACATTTTACAGTACAATGTACCTTTAAAGGGACACGAAACACAATCATTTTCTATCATGGTTCAGACAGAGCAAACATTTTAATGTACTTTCTAATTTTCTTCTATTATCTAATTTGCTTTGTTCTCATTGTGTACTTTATTGAAAAGCATATCTAGGTAGACTCAGAAGCTGGGAGCTATCTGCTGATTGTTGGCTGCACATATATCTTATCATTGGCTTACCAACGTGTTCAGCTAACTCCCAGTAGTGCATTGATGCTCCTTCAATAAAGGATACCAAAATAATGAAGCAAAATTGCTAACAACTAAGGGCTCATTTCCATTAAGCCGTAAAAAATGGAGCCATACACTACTGAAGTTGCCGACAGCCAAAAGTAATTTACAGCTCCATTTTAGTTCCAGGTTTCCATTGAAAAATGTTGTGCATTGCGCGCAATTGCTCTTTTCATGTAGGTGTAAGTTAACGTTGTGCTAAAGCTTCCATCCGATGTCGGATTTCTTGAAAATGAATTAGTTGCTATGGTAACCTGACCATACATTATAAAATTAAGTTTAATGTCTATGCTCCTTACCTGTGATCACCTCTAAAGAGAAACAAAGCAATGATACACTTATTTATAATACATATTTTTTAACTATAAGCAAATACTATATTTTATTATAATTCTATTTTCCACTTTATTAATTGATGTAATATGTATTGCTGCTCTAGGCATAGGTCTAGTTTGAATTCTATAGATATGTGCTTGCATATATTTTTATATTTAAAGACATACTGATATTTCCATAAGAACATAAGTGCAACTATTCTTATACATGGGACAACGTTACTATTTTTTTCTTCATTTGAACACTTGCGTTATTTGCAATTTTTAAAATTTCAATGGGAAATCAGTCTCAGAAAGCTAAATTTTCCTTTTTTACACCAAGTTGAGCTGGGTGTAATTTTTTTCAATATATCGATAGCCTCCTTCAGTGTATAAATGGTGTGCCCTTTCATTGGAAACCTGGTATAAGTTATCACTTAACGGCTTCTAATACTTTCTAAGGGATGCAAAAATGTTTTCGGCAGCCTGTTTTATATTTCACAATGTCATCAAATGCAGATGTACAGTGTTTGTATAGTATAGACACAGAATATGTTTAAAAGTAAATCCAATTTTTTTTTAATTGATCTTAGTTGCATGTTTGTTTTTTAACCATATAAAAATAATGTTTAGGACATTTAAAGGGACAGTCTAGTCCAAAATAAACTTTAATGATTCAGATAGGGCATGTAATTTTAAACAACTTTCCAATTTTCTTTTATCACCAATTTTGCTTTGTTGTCTTGGTATTCTTAGTTGAAAGCTAAACCTAGGAGGTTCATATGCTAATTTCTTAGACCTTGAAAGTCGCCTCTAAGCTGAATGCATTTTGACAGCTTTTCACCACTAGAGGGTGTTAGTTGATGTGAATCATATAGATAACATTGTGCTCACGCACGTGGAGTTACCTAGGTGTTATAACTGATTGACTAAAGTGCAAGTCTGTCAAAAGAACTGAAATAAGGGGCAGTTTGCAGAGGCTTAGATACAAGATAATCACAGAGGTAAAAAGTGCATTGATATAACTGTATTGGTTATGCAAAACTAGGGAATGGGTAATACAGGGATTATCTATCTTTTAAAACAATAACAATTCTGGTGTAGACTGTCCCTTTAAGTCTAAGTTTTGATACATGAAAATATTATTAACCCCTGTACGTTCTTTTCACATTAAGGGGTTAAATAGTATGACTCTTGCTGACAGTTGCAAGACTGCGCTATTTCTGAATGCCTTCTTGAGAGAGGCATGTGGTATTGTTCGGTGAAAAAGATAATGACAGGGGTGCAACATGGCCAAGTACAGTCTGTACATTCAAATGATGAAAGACAATAATACAGAGCACGTGTGTAGTTGAGCACACACAGGTGGTAAATGCACAGGCTGGGACATCTCAGCCGTCCAGCTGACTGATCTCCTTGTGACAACCGGAATATTGAATCCAAATCCTCACTTATGTAGCACGAACACAGGCTATGCAATTCCTGGTAGCTGACACACGACTACACACGTATGTGAGGTTTATGTACTGTGAGGTCTACTTAGTTCAGTACATCAGTACAGGTGGTCATCATCCTTCAATGCCTAATCTTTAGGGAACTGCTGGCTTCTGTGTCCATGGGGATCTAGACATGTGCTTGTCTTCCTCCTCCATTGGAGATGTATTTTTGAGGTTCATGTACTGTGAGGTCTACCTAGTTCAGTAATTCTGCTGCCTGTGGCTTCTGCCCTTCCTGTTTTGTGGTGGTTATCATCAGTTTAAGTAAAAAATCATAGCATACTGTTGGCCGTTGTGTACAAGGCTCTCTAAGCACATGTTTGTCCTTCTCCCTTGGAGGTGTTTTTTTGGGGTTTGTGTACTGGAGGCCTACCTAGTACAGCAACTCTGCTGTCTGTTGCTGGCTCTCCTGCTCCTGCCCTTCCTTGTCTGTGGAGGCTGGTCAGCATTTGTTAATGCCTAATCCTTACAGAAGTACTGGCTGCTGTGTTCAAAGGAATCTAGGCACTTATTTGTTCTACTCCTCCCTTGGAGGTGTATTTTTGAGCAGGAGACAGCAACCTTGGGCTCCCAGATGTTTTGGAACTACATTTCCCATGATGCTGATACACTCTTTAGGCTGTCTGAGCATCATGGGAAATGTAGTTCAAAAACATCTGGGGGCCCAAGGTTGCTGACTGACCCCTGTTTTTGAGGATTATGTATTGTGAAGTCTACCTAGTGACTGCCACCTGCTGCTCCCTCTCCTTCTTTTGCCCTTCCTGCTCTGTGGTGGTCATCATCCTTTAATGCCTAATATTTAGGGAACTGCTGGCCTCATATCCAAAGGGCTCTAGGCTTGTCCTCCTCCCTTGGAGGTATATTTTTGGGGTTTGCTCCTGCCTTTCCTTCTTTGTGATGGTCTTCATCCATCAATGCCAAACCCTCAGGTAACTGCCGGCCGCTGTATCCAAGGAACTCTGATTACGTGTTTGTCCTCCTCCATTGGAACTCTATTTTTGAGGTTTATGTACTATAATCAGAGGCCTATCTAGTTCAGTAAATCTATTGCCTGGTGGTATCACCTCTCCTGCTCATACCTTTGTCTGAATTGAGTCTCCAAGGATAACTAACTACAAACATGTTAAGGAACAGGTTTGTGAGAAAGGGATTTAAAAAAAGAATAAGAGAGTTAGATTTTTTTTTTCAAGATTGTACAGAAAGGTTGTAGTGGTGGTAAGTGAAAGGACAGAAGGTAAGTGAAAGGACATTATTAAGGTAAGAAAAATCTGATTGGCTGATTCAATCAGCCAATCAGATTGAAGTTCAATCCGAATGGCTGATCCAATCAGCCAATCGGATTGACCTTGCATACTATTGGCTGATCGGAACAGCCAATAGACTGCGAGGTCAATCCGATTGGCTGATTGGATCAGCCAATCGGATTGAACTTCAATCTGATTGGCTGATTGAATCAGCCAATAAGATTTTTCTTACCTTAATTCCGATTGGCTGATAGAATCCTATCAGCCAATCGGAATTCGAGGGACGCCATCTTGGATGACGTCCCTTAAAGGAACCGTCATTCGTCGTTAGTCCGTCGGTTGAAGAGGATGGCTCCGCGTCGGCTGTATGGAAGATGGCTCCGCTCTGGATGGATGAAGATAGAAGACCCAGCTTGGATGAAGACTTCTACCGGATGGAGGACCTCTTCTTGCCCCACTTGGATGAAGACTTCTACCGGATGGAGGACCTCTTCTTGCTCCGCTTGGATGAAGAATTCGGCTTGGCTGGGTGAAGACGACTCAAGGTAGGGAGATCTTCAGGGGGTTAGTGTTAGGTTTATTTAAGGGGGGTTTGGGTGGGTTAGAGTAGGGGTATTTGGGTGGTGGGTTTTAATGCTGGGGGGTTGTATTTTTATTTACAGGTAAAAGAGCTGATTACTTTGGGGCAATGCCCCGCAAAAAGCCCTTTTAAGGGCTGGTAAAAGAGCTGATTACTTTGTAATTTAGAATAGGGTAGGGCATTTTATTATTTTGGGGGGCTTTTTTATTTTATTAGGGGGCTTAGATTAGGTATAATTAGTTTAAACTTCTTGTAAATTTTTTTTATTTTCTTTAATTTAGTGTTTTTTTTTGTATTATAGATTAGTTTTATTTAATTGTATTTTAGTTTAGATAATTGTAGGTAATTTATTTAATTAATTTATTGATAGTGTAGTGTTAGGTGTATTTGTAACTTAGGTTAGGATTTATTTTACAGGTAATTTTTGTTATTATTTTAACTAGGTAGCTATTAAATAGTTATTAGCTATTTAATAGCTATTGTACCTAGTTAAAATAAATTCAAAGTTGCCTGTAAAATAAATATAAATCCTAAAATAGCTACAATGTAACAATTAGTTATATTGTAGCTATATTAGGGTTTATTTTATAGGTATTTAGTTTTAAATAGGAATAATTTATTTAATTATAGTAAATTTATTTAGATTAATTTAAAATATATTTAAGTTAGTGGGGGTGTTAGGGTTAGATTTAGGATTAGTGGTTAATAACTTTATTATAGTAGCGGTGACGTTGGGGCGGCAGATTAGGGGTTAATAATTGTAGGTAGGTGGCGGCGATTTTAGGGAGGTCAGATTAGGGGTTAATAAAATTTATTATAGTGTTTGCGAGGCGGGAATGCAGCGGTTTAGTGGTTAATACATTTATTATAGTGGCGATGAGGTCCGGTCGGCAGATTAGGGGTTAATAAGTGTAGTTAGGTGGCGGCGACGTTGGGGCTTCCCATAGGCATTGATATAATTAAACAAATTTGGTTTTGAACTAAATTCTTAACCGAATATTCGGACAAACCGAGTGTGACCACAAACAAATTTCGGAAATCCAAATCAGTTGAAAATTCCAAACTGAATCTTTCAGATTAACCACATTTTTTGCCCGTGCACATGTCTAATATCTTTATCTATTTTTACATTAAATCCATTTATATATCTATCCTCTGTCATTAAAAAAAGACCTTTCCTTTCTTTAACATTTTAGCACCACAGATGGGCAAAATGTGAGTGTTATCTTGTTTCATTGTAATAATATTATATATATCATGGGTTTTGTGTTGAACGCCTTGGAATGTTGTCATCAGATAACTGTCTAACAGTCAGTGAAATAGTAAATGCTGGTAACTGTGTTGGGTCCTGGGCAAGGTAATATTAAATAAGTTGCAGAATGAATAAGTATCTTTCAGCCCTAAACTGTAAAGGCTCTATCAGCATTAAACATACACAACAAGGGCTGGATCATCAACCATTAGGAAAACACTATCATTAGACTTCTTTATTTGGCATTGGATCCAACACAACAGTGGACAAGTCTTGACACAGACTTTCTACAAGAAAATGTTATGACCCAAATTTATCAATATCATTACCAGCTAGGGAACCTGTCCACTTGTGTTTGTGGCAAATGGGCAGCATATGCTATATGTCTACTGGTCGCAGTTTATAATTGCACAAGATATTTTTTGAGCAGTGAATGCCAATCATCTTGAACAAATGTGATGTCAGAGAGGTTAAGAAGCATTTGTAATAAGCAGACACACATATGTCAGCCTGCACCAGCAATGCTCTAAAGCAGCCTCCACAATAAATGCACTTCATTATAACTATATACTCATTCTTTCTGGCAGAGACTGTGAATATATAAGAACTGGGATATATAAGAACTTTTAGTAGTCAATATATAAACATATACAACTCCTGCACATAGTTTATTCGGTGCATAAGGGTTATGCACAATGTTAAAGGGACATTAAACCCAAACATTTTCTTTCATGGTTTAGAAAGAGAATGCTATTTTAAACAACTTTCTAATTTACTTCTATTATCTAACTTGCTTCATTCTCTTGATATTCTTTGCTGAAAAGCATATCTAGATAGGCTCAGTAGCTACTGATTGGTCACTGCATATAGATGCCTTGTGTGATTGGCTCACCAATGTGCATTTCTATTTTTTTCAACAAAGGATATCTAAAGAATTAAGCAAATTAGATAATAGAAGTGAATTTGAATGTTGTTTAAAATTGTATTCTCTATCTGAACCATGAAAGAAAATGTTTGGGTTTAATGTCCCTTTAAATGAGTGAGAGAAAGTAAATGTTATAATATAAAGGAAACTGTAAGTAAGCATACAATCCATGGCCTAGATTTGGAGTTCGGCGGTAAAAGGTCTGTTAACGCTCCGCGGGCTTTTTTCTGGCCGCACCATAAAATTAACTCTGGTATCGAGAGTTCAAAGAAATGCTGCGTTAGGCTCCAAAAAAGGAGCGTAGAGCATTTTTACCGCAAATGCAACTCTCGATACCAGAGTTGCTTACGGACGCGGCCGGCCTCAAAAACGTGCTCGTGCACGATTCTCCCATAGGAAACAATGGGGCTGTTTGAGCTGAAAAAAAACCTAACACCTGCAAAAAAGCAGCGTTCAGCTCCTAACGCAGCCCCATTGTTTCCTATGGGGAAACACTTCCTACGTCTGCACCTAACACTCTAACATGTACCCCGAATCTAAACACCCCTAACCTTACACTTATTAACCCCTAATCTGCCGCCCCCGCTATCGCTGACCCCTGCATATTTTTTTTAACCCCTAATCTGCCGCTCCGTAAACCGCCGCAACCTACGTTATCCCTATGTACCCCTAATCTGCTGCCCTAACATCGCCGACCCCTATATTATATTTATTAACCCCTAATCTGCCCCCCTCAACGTCGCCGACACCTGCCTACACTTATTAACCCCTAATCTGCCGAGCGGACCTGAGCGCTACTATAATAAAGTTATTAACCCCTAATCCGCCTCACTAATCCTATCATAAATAGTATTAACCCCTAATCTGCCCTCCCTAACATCGCCGACACCTACCTTCAATTATTAACCCCTAATCTTCCGATCGGAGCTCACCGCTATTCTAATAAATGGATTAACCCCTAAAGCTAAGTCTAACCCTAACACTAACACCCCCCTAAGTTAAATATAATTTTTATCTAACGAAATAAATTAACTCTTATTAAATAACTTATTCCTATTTAAAGCTAAATACTTACCTATAAAATAAACCCTAATATAGCTACAATATAAATTATTATAGCTATTTTAGGATTAATATTTATTTTACAGGCAACTTTGTAATTATTTTAACCAGGTACAATAGCTATTAAATAGTTAAGAACTATTTAATAGTTACCTAGTTAAAATAATAACAAAATTACCTGTAAAATAAATCCTAACCTAAGATATAATTAAACCTAACACTACCCTATCAATAAATTAATTAAATAAACTACCTACAAATACCTACAATTAACCTAACACTACACTATCAATAAATTAATTAAACACAATTCCTACAAATAAATACAATTAAATAAACTAGCTAAAGTACAAAAAATAAAAAAGAACTAAGTTACAGAAAATAAAAAAATATTTACAAACATAAGAAAAATATTACAACAATTTTAAACTAATTACACCTACTCTAAGCCCCCTAATAAAATAACAAAGCCCCCCAAAATAAAAAATTCCCTACCCTATTCTAAATTAAAAAAGTTACAAGCTCTTTTACCTTACCAGCCCTGAACAGGGCCCTTTGCGGGGCATGCCCCAAGAATTTCAGCTCTTTTGCCTGTAAAAAAAACATACAATACCCCCCCCCAACATTACAACCCACCACCCACATACCCCTAATCTAACCCAAACCCCCCTTAAATAAACCTAACACTAATCCCCTGAAGATCTTCCTACCTTGTCTTCACCATCCAGGTATCACCGATCCGTCCTGGCTCCAAGATCTTCATCCAACCCAAGCGGGGGTTGGCGATCCATATTCCGGTGCTGAAGAGGTCCAGAAGAGGCTCCAAAGTCTTCCTCCTATCCGGCAAGAAGAGGACATCCGGACCGGCAAACATCTTCTCCAAGCGGCATCTTCGATCTTCTTCCATCCGGAGCGAAGCGGCAGGATCCTGAAGACCTCCAGCGCGGAACATCCATCCGGACCGACGACTGAACGACGAATGACTGTTCCTTTAAGGGACGTCATCCAAGATGGCGTCCCTCGAATTCCGATTGGCTGATAGGATTCTATCAGCCAATCGGAATTAAGGTAGGAATTTTCTGATTGGCTGATGGAATCAGCCAATCAGAATCAAGTTCAATCCGATTGGCTGATCCAATCAGCCAATCAGATTGAGCTCGCATTCTATTGGCTGTTCCGATCAGCCAATAGAATGCGAGCTCAATCTGATTGGCTGATTGGATCGGCCAATCGGATTGAACTAGATTCTGATTGGCTGATTCCATCAGCCAATCAGAAAATTCCTACCTTAATTCCGATTGGCTGATAGAATCCTATCAGCCAATCGGAATTCGAGGGACGCCATCTTGGATGACGTCCCTTAAAGGAACAGTCATTCGTCGTTCAGTCGTCGGTCCGGATGGATGTTCCGCGCTGGAGGTCTTCAGGATCCTGCCGCTTCGCTCCGGATGGAAGAAGATCGAAGATGCCGCTTGGAGAAGATGTTTGCCGGTCCGGATGTCCTCTTCTTGCCGGATAGGAGGAAGACTTTGGAGCCTCTTCTGGACCCTTCAGCACCGGATTATGGATCGCCAACCCCCGCTGGGTTGGATGAAGATCTTGGAGCCAGGACGGATCGGTGATACCTGGATGGTGAAGACAAGGTAGGAAGATCTTCAGGGGATTAGTGTTAGGTTTATTTAAGGGGGGTTTGGGTTAGATTAGGGGTATGTGGGTGGTGGGTTGTAATGTTGGGGGGGGGGGTATTGTATGTTTTTTTTTACAGGCAAAAGAGCTGAACTTCTTGGGGCATGCCCCGCAAAGGGCCCTATTCAGGGCTGGTAAGGTAAAAGAGCTTGTAACTTTTTTAATTTAGAATAGGGTAGGGAATTTTTTATTTTGGGGGGCTTTGTTATTTTATTAGGGGGCTTAGAGTAGGTGTAATTAGTTTAAAATTGTTGTAATATTTTTCTTATGTTTGTAAATATTTTTTTATTTTCTGTAACTTAGTTCTTTTTTATTTTTTGTACTTTAGCTAGTTTATTTAATTGTATTTATTTGTAGGAATTGTGTTTAATTAATTTATTGATAGTGTAGTGTTAGGTTAATTGTAGGTAATTGTAGGTAGTTTATTTAATTATTTTATTGATAGGGTAGTGTTAGGTTTAATTATAACTTAGGTTAGGATTTATTTTACAGGTAAATTTGTTATTATTTTAACTAGGTAACTATTAAATAGTTCTTAACTATTTAATAGCTATTGTACCTGGTTAAAATAATTACAAAGTTGCCTGTAAAATAAATATTAATCCTAAAATAGCTATAATATAATTATAATTTATATTGTAGCTATATTAGGATTTATTTTACAGGTAAGTATTTAGCTTTAAATAGGAATCATTTATTTAATAAGAGTTAATTTATTTCGTTAGATGTAAATTATATTTAACTTAGGGGGGTGTTAGTGTTAGGGTTAGACTTAGCTTTAGGGGTTAATCCATTTATTAGAATAGCGGTGAGCTCCGATCGGAAGATTAGGGGTTAATAATTGAAGGTAGGTGTCGGCGATGTTAGGGAGGGCAGATTAGGGGTTAATACTATTTATGATAGGGTTAGTGAGGCGGATTAGGGGTTAATAACTTTATTATAGTAGCGCTCAGGTCCGCTCGGCAGATTAGGAGTTAATAAGTGTAGGCAGGTGTCGGCGACGTTGTGGGGGGCAGATTAGGGGTTAATAAATATAATATAGGGGTCGGCGGTGTTAGGGGTAGCAGATTAGGGGTACATAGGGATAACGTAGGTGGCGGCGCTTTGCGGTCGGAAGATTAGGGGTTAATTATTTTAAGTAGCTGGCGGCGATGTTGTGGGGGGCAGGTTAGGGGTTAATAAATATAATACAGGGGTCGGCGGGGTTAGGGGCAGCAGATTAGGGGTACATAAATATAACGTAGGTGGCGGTCGGCAGATTAGGGGTTAAAAATTTTAATCGAGTGTCGGCGATGTGGGGGGGCCTCGGTTTAGGGGTACATAGGTAGTTTATGGGTGTTAGTGTACTTTAGGGTACAGTAGTTAAGAGCTTTATGAACCGGCGTTAGCCAGAAAGCTCTTAACTCCTGCTATTTTCAGGCGGCTGGAATCTTGTCGTTAGAGCTCTAACGCTCACTTCAGAAACGACTCTAAATACCAGCGTTAGAAAGATCCCATTGAAAAGATAGGCTACGCAAATGGCGTAGGGGGATCTGCGGTATGGAAAAGTCGCGGCTGAAAAGTGAGCGTTAGACCCTTTAATCACTGACTCCAAATACCAGCGGGCGGCCAAAACCAGCGTTAGGAGCCTCTAACGCTGGTTTTGACGGCTACCGCCGAACTCCAAATCTAGGCCTATATTTCTTAATAACTGATACTCCATACTGATACCTACTTTTGAGCTGCAACATATGCAACATATATATTTTTGATTTGTAAACATTTTTTGAATATCAAATCAAACATTGAAAATGGAATATAACATTTGGAAAGCTCAATGTAATAGAAGTTAAAATGTAATGTTAAATACATGCATTCATACACACACACACATATTATATATATAGAGCATTGGATACTTATATATGCAACCTACAGATATAGTTCCTTTTCCATCTAGTTGTAATTGATAGAAAATGTTTATGTTGAAAGTCCATATAACCTTTTTATAATAAAAAATAGTTTCATGACATTTTTATAGTACCTACGTTGTACTGTTTATTTAATTAATCAATCCCTTTAAAGGGATACTAAACCCAATTTCTTTATTTTATGATTCAGGTACAATTTGGGTTAGTATCCCTTAAAAAAGACATTGATTTTTAATTTTTTTATTTTTCTTATACGTAGCAGCAATCAAATACAGCTTTGCATTTTCATTTGTTTACAGTTCAGGGACACACGTACATGTGGCCAATCAAAGACAGTTCTTTTACCAAACAAGCAATTGCTGTATAGTATGTTGCTGATTCAGAGTTCTGGATCGTGCCGGATGCAGCCTCGTCAAAAAAAAAGAAAAAAAAGAAAAAAGAAACACGATGAAATAAGCTACCAGAAAAGTGAGCAAAATAAATTATGAAAGCATTTACTATTTGTTTTCCCATGATTAAACATTTTGGCCTAGATTACAAAAGGAGCACAATTGTTTAAATGCTCCATTAGGTATTACAAATTAACTTATAATGTTGAACTACAATATACATACAATGTCAGACCTCCCAACTGTCCCTATTTCAAAGGCACAGTCCCTAATTCTGTCCCTCTGAGACAGCTATATCTCCCGATTTGCAGAATTTCTCTTAGCTCTGCTGATAGACTGCCCAGA